>NC_034179.2:1050905-1325055 GCF_002021735.2 Oncorhynchus kisutch
GGGTGGTATGTTGCTGACCAGGACCAACCCTGCTTATCTTCAGAAGCAAGCCAGCAGTGGTATGCAGGGTGGTATGCTGCTGACCAGGACCAACGCTGCTTATCTTCAGAAGCAAGCCAGCAGTGGTATGCAGGGTGGTATGTTGCTGACCAGGACCAACCCTGCTTATCTTCAGAAGCAAGCCAGCAGTGGTATGCAGGGTGGTATGTTGCTGACCAGGACCAACGCTGCTTATCTTCAGAAGCAAGCCAGCAGTGGTATGCAGGGTGGTATGTTGCTGATAGTTCAGTGCCAGTATAATAAAACATAAATCAATACATAAGAGTAGATGAGGTTATCCAAGCAGTATTAATAATAGAGGTCGACCGATTAATTAGGGCCGATTAATTAGGGCCGATTAATTAGGGCCGATTAATTGGGGCCCATTAATTAGGGCCCATTAATTAGGGCCCATTAATTAGGGCCGATTAATTGGGGCCGATTAATTAGGGTCGATTAATTAGGGCCGATATCAGGTTTTCAAGACAATCGGAAATCGGTAATTTTGGACGCCGATTTTGACAAAAATATATTTATATTTTTACACCTTTATTTAACCTTTATTTAACCAGGCAAGTCAATTAAGTCAGTTTACACCTTTATTTAACTAGACAAGTCAGTTAAGAACACATTCTTATTTTCAATGACGGCCTAGGAACGGTGGGTTAACTGCCTGTTCAGGGGCAGAACGACAGATTTTTACCTTGTCAGCTCAGGGATTCAATCTTGCAACCTTACGGTTAACTAGTCCAGCGCTCTAACCACCTGGCTCACGAGGAGCCTGCCTGTTACGCGAATGCAGTAAGAAGCCAAGGTAAGTTGTTAGCTAGCATTAAATTTAATCAATCATAATCACTAGTTATAACTACACATGGTTGATGATATTACTAGTTTATCTAGCGTGTCCTGCGTTGCATTTAATCGATGCAGTGCGCATTCGCGAAAAAGTACTGTCATTGCTCCAACGTGTACCTAATCATAAACATCAATGCCTTTCTTAAAATCAATACACGGAAGTATATATTTTTAAACCTGGTTAGCAGGCAATATTAACCAGGTGAAATTGTGTCACTTCTCTTGCGTTCATTGCACGCAGAGTCAGGGTATATGCAACAGTCTGGGCCGCCTGGCTCATTTGAACTAATTTGCCAGAATTTTACGTAATTATGACATAACATTGAAGGTTGTGCAATGTACCAGGGAATATTTAGACTGATGGATGCCACCCGTTAGATAAAATATGGAACGGTTCTGTATTTCACTGAAAGAATAAATGTCTTGTTTTCGAGATGATAGTTTCCGGATTTGACTATATTAATGACCTCGCATTTCTGTGTGTTATTATGTTATAATTAAGTCTATGATTTGATAGAGCAGTCTGACTGAGCGGTGGTAGGCACCAGCAGGCTCATAAGCATTCATTCAAACAGCAACTTCGTGCGTTTTGCCAGCAGCTCTGCTGTTTATGACATAAAGCCTATCAACTCCCGAGATTAGGCTGGTGTAATGATGTGATGTGAAATGGCTAGCTAGTTAGCGGGGTGCGCGCTAATAGCATTTCAAACATCACTCGCTCTGAGATTTGAAGTAGTTGTTCCCCTTGCTCTGCATGGGTAACGCTGCTTCAAGGGTGGCTGTTGTCGTTGTGTTCCTGGTTCGAGCCCAGGGAGGAGCAAGGAAAGGGACGGAAGCTATACTGTTACACTGGCAATACTAAAGTGCCTACAAGAACATCCAATAGTCAAATGTATATGAAATACAAATGGTATAGAGGGAAATAGTCCAATAATTCCTATAATAACTACAACCTAAAACTTCTTACCTGGGAATATTGAAGACTCATGTTAAATGGAACCACCAGCTTTCATATGTTCTCATGTTCTGAGCAAGGAACTGAAACGTTAGCTTTCTTACATGGCACATATTGCACTTTTACTTTCTTCTCCAACACTTTGTTTTTGCATTATTTAAAACAAATTGAACATGTTTCATTATTTATTTGAGGCTAAATTGATTTTATTGATGTATTATATTAAGTTAAAATAAGTGTTAATTCAGTATTGTTGCAATTGTCATTATCGGTATCGGCTTTTTTGGTCCTGCAATAATCGGTATTGGTATCGGCGTTGAAAAATCATAATCGGTCGATCTCTAATTAATAACCCTAGAGCAGTAAAAAATAAATTGAAATAAATATAGAAAAATGAAACGGAAGGCGTTTGAACCTGGTCTGGCACAAAGAGAAGATTCAAGTGGGAGACATATAGGCCTACTCACAATCTATAGGATAAGTGTGCCTATTAAATTCACTTCCAACTTTAGATTTAAAAAAGATTACATATAATCTGCTGATTCATTTTTCAAATAATTAAATCTGGTTGTTATATACACGGGGGCCCCACAAGGGTATGTTCTTAGCCCCCTCCTGTACTCAAAGCCAATTCCTCCTTTTGGCTGCCTTTCCTTCCAGTTCTCTGCTGCCAATGACTGGAACAAACTGCAAAAATCACTGAAGCTGGAGACTCATATCTCCCTCACTAACTTTAAGCTGTCAGAGCAGCTCACAGATCACTGCACCTGTACACTGCCCATCAGTAAATATCCCATCCAACTTCCACATCCCCTTACTGTTATTTATTTAGCACCTTTGCAGCCCAGTACCGCTACTTCATCTTCTGCACATCTATCACCCCAGTGTTTAATTTGCCATACTGCAATAATTTCGCAACAATGACCTATTTATTGACACACCCCCGTATCCTACTTCATTTGCACACACTGTATATAGACTTTCTCTATTGTATTATTGACTGTATGTTTGTTTATTCCATGTGTAACTCTGTGTTGATGTCTCTGTCACACCATATTTACTGTATCTACTATATCTACAGTATCTACCCAGTATCTACCTATACATACTGTATCTAATATACATCTACTGTAGCTACCAAAATCTATCTACTATATCTACAGTATCTACCCAGTATCTACCTATACATACTGTATCTAATATACATCTACTGTAGCTACCAAAATCTATCTACTATATCTACAGTATCTACCCAGTATCTACCTATACATACTGTATCTAATATACATCTACTGTAGCTACCAAAATCTACCTATATCTACTATATCTACCTATATCTACCTATATCTACTATATCTACCTATATCTACCTATATCTACTATATCTACCTATATCTACCTATATCTACTATATCTACCTATATCTACCTATATCTACTGTATCTACCTATATCTACTATATCTACCTATATCTACTGTATCTACCTATATCTACTATATCTACCTATATCTACCTATATCTACTGTATCTACCTATATCTACTATATCTACCTATATCTACTGTATCTACCTATATCTACTGTATCTACCTATATCTACCTATATCTACTGTATCTACCTATATCTACCTATATCTACTGTATCTACCTATATCTACTGTATCTACCTATATCTACTGTATCTACCTATATCTACTATATCTACCTATATCTACTATATCTACCTATATCTACTGTATCTACTATATCTACAGTATCTACCTATACATACTGTATCTAATATACATCTACTGTAGCTACCAAAATCTACCTATATCTACTATATCTACCTATATCTACTGTATCTACCTATATCTACTGTATCTACCTATATCTACTATATCTACCTATATCTACTGTATCTACCTATATCTACTATATCTACCTATATCTACCTATATCTACTGTATCTACCTATATCTACTATATCTACCTATATCTACCTATATCTACTGTATCTACCTATATCTACTGTATCTACCTATATCTACCTATATCTACTGTATCTACCTATATCTACCTATATCTACTGTATCTACCTATATCTACTGTATCTACCTATATCTACTGTATCTACCTATATCTACTATATCTACCTATATCTACTATATCTACCTATATCTACTGTATCTACTATATCTACAGTATCTACCTATACATACTGTATCTAATATACATCTACTGTAGCTACCAAAATCTACCTATATCTACTATATCTACCTATATCTACTGTATCTACCTATATCTACTGTATCTACCTATATCTACTATATCTACCTATATCTACTGTATCTACCTATATCTACTATATCTACCTATATCTACTATATCTACCTATATCTACTGTATCTACTATATCTACAGTATCTACCTATACATACTGTATCTAATATACATCTACTGTAGCTACCAAAATCTACCTATATCTACTTATATCTACAGTATCTGCCCATATCTACTGTATCTACTATATCTACAGTATCTACCCAGTATCTACCTATACATACTGTATCTAATATATATCTACTGTAGTTACCAAAATCTACCTATATCTACCCATATCTACAGTATATACCAATATCTACTATATCTATCCAGTATACTGTATCTACCCATAACTGCAATATCTAGCCGTATCTACTGTATCTACCCATATCTACTGTATGTAAACATATCTACTGTATCTACAGGATGTACCCATATCTACAGTATCTACTGTAGCTATTGTATCTACCCATATCTACTGTATCTACAGGATCTACCCATATCTACAGTATCTACTGTAGCTATTGTATCTACCCATATCTACTGTATCTACAGGATCTACCCATATCTACAGTATCTACTGTAGCTATTGTATCTACCCATATCTACTGTATCTACAGGATCTACCCATATCTACAGTATCTACTGTATCTATTGTATCTACCCATATCTACTGCATCTACCCATATCTACTGTATATATTGTATCTACCAATATCTACAGTATATACCTATATCTACTGTATCTACAGTATCTACCCATATCTACTGTATCTACAGTATCTACCCATATCTACTGTATGTACTGGATCTACCCATATCTACTGTAAAAGTATCTATCTATATCTACAGTATCTACTGTAAAAGTATATATCTATATCTAATGTATCTACTGTATCTACCCATATCTACTGTATCTACCCATATCTACTGTATCTACCCATATCTACCCATATCTACTGTAAAAGTGTCTACCTATATATACTGCATCTACCTTTTATCTACTATATCTACCTATATCTACCTATATCTACTATATCTACCTATATCTACTGTATCTACCCAGTATCTACCCATATCTACTGTATCTACAGTATCTACCCATATCTACTGTATCTACCCATATCTACCCATATCTACTGTAAAAGTGTCTACCTATATATACTGTATCTACCTTTTATCTACTATATCTACCTATATCTACCTATATCTACCTATATCTACTGTATCTACTGTATCTACCTATCTACTGTATCTATCTACTGTATATATCTACTGTATCTATCTATGGGATCTACCTATCTATCTATGGCATCTACCTATCTACTGTATCTATCTACTGTATCTATCTATGGCATCTACCTATCTACACTGTATCTACCTATTTTATCTTTGGGGCAGCAGGTAGCCTAGTGGTTAGAGAATTAGGCCAGTAACAGAAAGGTCGCCAGATTGAATCCCTGAGCTGACAAGGTAAAAATGTGTCGTTTTGCCCCTGAACAAGGCAGTTAACCCACTGTTCCTAGGCTGTCATTGTAAATAAAAATGTGTTCTTAACCATCGTGCCTTGTTAAATAAAGGTTCATAAAAATAGACATAATAAAATCTCTCTCTGTGTGTGTGTCCTTTCTGTTGGTGTTCCCAGGACAGTGGGGGTTGTTTGGGGTGTGTCAGGGTTATAGGGTTAGAGGTCAAGGTTCTCACCTCTCCGTTGGCCCTGGTGTTCCCAGGACAGAGGGGGTTGTTTGGGTCGTGTTGAGGTACTTGGTCCTCCTCTTCCTTCTCCACCTGGCCACTCCAAGGTCTCTTCATCCTGTGGGCCGACACCAGAACCCACGTGTCCCGGAGGGGGTTGTAGCGCAGGTGCTGGTGCTCTGAGACAGACACAGACACAGAGAGAGAGAGAGATGTTTTTATCTCACTTTTGTATATTATCTAGAGAGAGAGAGAGAGAGAGAGAGAGAGAGAGACAGACAGACAGACAGACAGACAGACAGACAGACAGACAGACAGACAGACAGACAGACAGACACAGAGAGAGAGATGCACACATACACACAGTTAGCTAATTAGGTCATCTCAAGAACTAACCACGGATTCTGTTGTAGTCCAGCCTCATTTTTTATAATCGGTAGAGGTTTAGTCACAGGTGAAAGTTATACCAATTAAAGTATATCTGGACTGCGCTCTATAACATGGCCTGCAGGTGGCACCAGAGATGCATCCATGTACTTTATATACCAAAACAGGAACTGAATCACGGGTTGTATTCTATGGTAACATAAAGTCTTGCTGACTGAACATGTAAAGTCATTGGACTATAAAGAGTAACATAATGCTCCTTTAATCAATAACTCCTAAAAGACCAGATGCACTAATAGTCTGTAGTCGTGTTTTAGTAGTGTGTTCTTGCAAATCATGTTCCAGGAAAGAGATATTACCCTTTGGATCAAAGCGGAGTTCATTATTGCTGCTCATTGCGTTGGTCTATGTTGTTGTCACAACGCCGACGACGTGAAAGTCCACCTGTGTCCAGCCCTACTTTACTAAACCTCTCTCTGTGTGAGTACCAGTGGTGGCTCGGACTGTCTTCAGTCTGACATCTATAAGATCAACCCTAACCCTGCTTTGAGTTGGTGCTGTTTCGAAAGCGCTCTGCCGCTAACTACTCTCGGAATAGAACCAGTGGAGAGAATGAAAGCTGCGCAGATGAACGCAGGATTCCAGACGTAACGCAAGGTATACTAGTGGACGCGTTCAGAACCATGCGGGACATTCAGATAGATATGTGTTGTTAAATGTTTGTCTTGGTAGGAGACAATCTTACATATAGTGGCTTTCTGATAACTAGAACAACACCAGTGACTTCATGGCAACAAAAGCAAGCTCAACGACAGTATTGACACCGCCACCATGCCTGCGTGACATTTTTTCACCATTCTGATTGGATATCATTTCAACTCGTCTCGTCAATTTCTTCCGCATCATTCGTTCTAGGTTGGTCAGTTACTGAATGAGGATGGATACCTTCTTTCATATGGGGAATTTCTTGATCCATTTAAAATTCCAATAACCCTGAAATAATTTGCAATTGTTTATGATGGGGGGGGGGGGGTTGTATATGTTTTAAATTCCTCTGGGGTTGATGTAAGTAACAGATTTACATGAAAATGTATTAATTGGCAAAATTAACATTAAAGATAAATGTAGTAATAAACAGATTAGGATTTTTTGTGATACTACAATTCCCTCATCAAGATTCTTTTGGACAGAAATCTATGGTGATAAACAATGGGGGAAAGCATGGAGAATTGCTAACAAATATTATATCAGTAACAGGGTAAAAGGACGTTTCATTTAAAATGTTACATAGAATGTATCCTGTGAAACATGTTTTGGAAAGATTCAAGCTGAAATTGACGATAAATGTGATTTCTGTGGAATGTAGGAGACCATTTTGCCTGATTTTATAGTAGAATGTTTTGGATTGACATACAGAATTTCATTACAAAAAAAATAGGGCCGGTTGTACAATTGAATGGTTTTGATATAATGATTTATTTCAGAAATTCTGACATTGATAAAGATGTAGTATATTTAATTCAACTGCTAATAATATTAGGTACATTTCATATTCAAAAATGCAAATGGACTAATTCAAAACCTAACTTTTTTCACTTTATAAATGAGTTTAAACAATATGGCATCACTTTAACTAAAATGAACAACAAAAAGGCCATTAAAACTTGTATTATTAATGAATATGATTTGTTTGTTTCTGATTCCTGGCCATGTAAATCGTTTGTATGTATGCTGGTTTGCATGTGACTATTCCAAATCAATTCAAGGGGCTTTATTGGCATGGGAAACATATGTTAACATTGCCAAAGCAAGTGAGGTAGATAATATACAAAGTGAAGTAAACAATAAAAATGAACAGTAAACATTACACATACAGAAGTTTCAAAACAATAAAGACATCACAAATGTCATATTATATATATATATATATATATATATATACATATATATATATACACACACACAGTGTTGTAACAATGTACAAATATTCCTCTTCTGCTCGTTGATAAAAACCGTTCTAGGTTGGGGGGAGTACAGAGGTGAAAGTTAAGGCGCCTCCCCCATTGAGAATGATAGAGGTCTCTAGTGGCCAAAAGCCTGCTATAACATGGGCAGCGCCATTCAGGACTTTCACCAGTTTCATGTCGTCAACTGGGTGGGACTTCCAACTTCATTGGCTGATGCCTTTTGGTGACCCGGTTGAAGTCATGTCCAATAGGGTCATCATGAGGGATGAGCCAATCATTTGGGAGAAAATGGACTACTTCAAACTGGAGATAAACGCAATGGCGCTGCCCATGCTGTCTCAGACGCGATAATGACACATACACAGACGAGTCATGTATCTATCTCTATGGGTGCCTTCGCATAACTTCCGTCTGTCTTCGCTGCAGCTCTTGTCTGTTTCTCTGGTCGTGGTGTTCTACCACTCAATCTCAGTCATGTCTTGGACAACTAAAGTGTTAAAGTTAATCGTGCTGGCTGGAGTGTCTGTGTTGATAGTGATGTACCTGCGGCAGTGGATGGCCAACAAACACTATGTCTTCACGAAGGAAGATGTTGCTGTACTGGCAAAGCGATACGCAGGTAAATGGATGGTTGGCTAGTCAGGGGAGCATTCATTACGGAAGAACTACACGGAAGCAAACAGCACACGATAGTTTCTATTGGACAAATTCAGATAGTTCTCTCCGTTTAAGAAACGTTTTACAACATAATCGGCGAAATGAATACGCTCCAGATAATCATCAAATGGATATGTGTGATGGTTAGTTTAACATCACGAGAAAGACTAGTGCAATTAAGTGATGATGCCATCTAAGCCGGGTTACCAACATATTCAAATACATATTTTCATTAAACTTTAGTTTGATGAATTTATTTATACTATTTCATCCTTCCACAAGATATAATCCCGACACAATGCTAAGGTTGTTAGTTCAATCGGTCGAAAGTTCAATCGGTTCGGGTGAAAAAGACGACCCAGTCGTTCAGTCTATTGGTTCTGTATCTATGGACCCGACCCAGTCGTTCAGTCTATTGGTTCTGTATCTATGAACCCGACCCAGTCGTTCAGTCTATTGGTTCTGTATCTATGAACCCGACCCAGTCGTTCAGTCTATTGGTTCTGTATCTATGAACCCGAGCCAGTCGTTCAGTCTATTGGTTCTGTATCTATGAACCCGACCCAGTCGTTCAGTCTATTGGTTCTGTATCTATGGACCCGACCCAGTCGTTCAGTCTATTGGTTCTGTATCTATGGACCCGACCCAGTCGTTCAGTCTATTGGTTCTGTATCTATGGACCCGACCCAGTCGTTCAGTCTATTGGTTCTGTATCTATGAACCCGACCCAGTCGTTCAGTCTATTGGTTCTGTATCTATGAACCCGACCCAGTCGTTCAGTCTATTGGTTCTGTATCTATGAACCCGACCCAGTCGTTCAGTCTATTGGTTCTGTATCTATGGACCCGACCCAGTCGTTCAGTCTATTGGTTCTGTATCTATGGACCCGACCCAGTCGTTCAGTCTATTGGTTCTGTATCTATGGACACGACCCAGTCGTTCAGTCTATTGGTTCTGTATCTATGGACCCGACCCAGTCGTTCAGTCTATTGGTTCTGTATCTATGGACACGACCCAGTCGTTCAGTCTATTGGTTCTGTATCTATGGACACGACCCAGTCGTTCAGTCTATTGGTTCTGTATCTATGGACACGACCCAGTCATTCGTTCTAAATATTCCATTGCCATACTGGCTGGCAACGTTCTTATCGCTAGCTAGCCAACTACGGCTAACTTAGTCACGTCAACAAGCCAGAATAACAGTGAAGTAGCAGCATTTGTTTAAGCTGTTTTCAAGTGACATGTATTTGGATACATCCATAACAATGAGCCAATGAGGCGCTATTTCGCCTGGGCTAGAAAATGTGCTCACTCCTCAGGACACTGTTGTTCAGAGGAGCTAGCCAATAACACAGTCAACACAATCCACTGTTGTTCAGAGGAGCTAGCCAATAACACAGTCAACACAATCCACTGTTGTTCAGAGGAGCTAGCCAATAACACAGTCAACACAATCCACTGTTGTTCAGAGGAGCTAGCCAATAACACAGTCAACACAATCCACTGTTGTTCAGAGGAGCTAGCCAATAACACAGTCAACACAATCCACTGTTGTTCAGAGGAGCTAGCCAATAACACAGTCAACACAATCCACTGTTGTTCAGAGGAGCTAGCCAACAACACAGTCAACACAATCCACTGTTGTTCAGAGGAGCTAGCCAATAACACAGTCAACACAATCCACTGTTGTTCAGAGGAGCTAGCCAATAACACAGTCAACACAATCCACTGTTGTTCAGAGGAGCTAGCCAATAACACAGTCAACACAATCCACTGTTGTTCAGAGGAGCTAGCCAATAACACAGTCAACACAATCCACTGTTGTTCAGAGGAGCTAGCCAATAACACAGTCAACACAATCCACTGTTGTTCAGAGGAGCTAGCCAATAACACAGTCAACACAATCCACTCTTGTTCAGAGGAGCTAGCCAATAACACAGTCAACACAATCCACTGTTGTTCAGAGGAGCTAGCCAATAACACAGTCAACACAATCCACTGTTGTTCAGAGGAGCTAGCCAATAACACAGTCAACACAATCCACTGTTGTTCAGAGGAGCTAGCCAATAACACAGTCAACACAATCCACTGTTGTTCAGAGGAGCTAGCCAATAACACAGTCAACACAATCCACTGTTGTTCAGAGGAGCTAGCCAACAACACAGTCAACACAATCCACTGTTGTTCAGAGGAGCTAGCCAACAACACAGTCAACACAATCCACTGTTGTTCAGAGGAGCTAGCCAACAACACAGTCAACACAATCCACTGTTGTTCAGAGGAGCTAGCCAATAACACAGTCAACACAATCCACTGTTGTTCAGAGGAGCTAGCCAACAACACAGTCAACACAATCCACTGTTGTTCAGAGGAGCTAGCCAATAACACAGTCAACACAATCCACTGTTGTTCAGAGGAGCTAGCCAACAACACAGTCAACACAATCCACTGTTGTTCAGAGGAGCTAGCCAACAACACAGTCAACACAATCACTTTAAACTGAAGCTGGAAAGACTGCAAACTAACTGCATTTTGTTTCGTTTAACCTTTTTTCAATACAAATGCATTTGTATACATCCACATCCATACAAATGATTGCCAGCTGATTCATGATTCCGGCTGCCTCTGTCTCGTCCACCCCAGCCACATTCATTAATGGGAGATCAAATTTGGAGCGGGAGATCAAATTTGAATATTGAAACAAAGTTGCAAATATTGGAGAGACAGACAGGTTTATACAAATCTCTGTGGTTGAAAGCTTAATGTGAGAATGTCTAGATGCTTTTTATAGTGGAGATCAAGTTTATACATTGCCTTGCTGGGCTGATGAGAGAGTGGATTGTGCAGTCGGATGGAACAGAGTAAATAGGCATTTTAACGTCATAGATTTAGCCGGTGGTAACTTATGGAATAGACTCAGGATTAGACCCAACCCTTGTGTAATTAAACATTAAGGCATGAGGTGTGGTATATGGCCAATATACCACGACTAATGGCTGTTCTTTGCACAATGCAATGCAGAGTGCCTGGATAGAGCCCTTAGCCATTTAAATATTATAAACATGGTGGTTCGAGCCCTGCATGCTGAATGGCTGAAAGCCTGTGGTATATCAGACCATATACCACAGGTATGACAAAACATGTATTTTTACTGTTCTAATTATGTTGGTAACCAGTTTAAAATAGAAATAAGGCACCTTGGGTTTGTGGTATATGGCCAATATACCACTGTAAGGGCTGTGTCCAGGCACTCCTTGTGCGTAAGAACAGCCCTTAGCCGTGGTATATTGGCCATTTACCACACCCCCTGATGTCTTATTGCTTCAATAACCCACAAGTTAACTAGCTAGCTTAGTTGATTGGCTATGCCAGGTCAGCAACTGGCTGTAGGATTAGACACAAGCATGTAGCTAGTTGTAATTGTATTATGCTGGCCTTCTAGATCTACTTAGCCACATGACCCTGCTAGCCAAATGGTTTTGACTAGGATGTGGATTAGCAGTTGAGAGAGGTGAGTGAGAGCTCTTGCAAGCTAACATCAGCATGCTATCTTTTTAAAATGGGAGGGTTCATCGATGATAAGAGTGAGGTCAGGGACATGCTAGACATGAGGTATAGTTTACTGCTGTTGACAAGAAACCTCTACCCATTCCATAGTTGTTTTTTTCTCATGTCTGGTAATACTGATTTATCACTGCTCTACATGTGGTTTTGAGGCCAGGACAAAACAACTGTGTTGATGATGTTGTCTCCTCCAGGCCAGGACCACGACCAGGCGTTCTCCAAGGTGGTGGTGGAGCTGCGGAGGAAGTACCCGGGTCACATCCTGCCGGACGAGGACCTGCAGTGGGTGTTTGTCAACGCAGGCGGCTGGATGGGGTCCATGTGTCTGCTCCACGCCTCCCTCACCGAGTACATCCTGCTGTTCGGCACCGCCGTGGACACCGGAGGACACTCAGGTTAGGATCACTCTGGGTTCACACACGGCCTCTATGGGCCCTGGTCATAAGTAAAACATGTATTGTCATGTTTATGCAACCTTTATTCAACCAGGCAAGTCCGTTAAGAACAAATTCTTATTTTCAATGACGGCCTGGGAACTGTGAGTTAACTGCCTGTTCAGGGGCAGAACGACAGATTTGTACCTTGTCGGCCGAATACAACTTATAGTGAAATTACTTACAATTACTTACAATTACTTACAATTACTTACCCTTAACCAACAACGCAGTTCAAGAAAATGTTTACCAAATAAACTGCTGCTGGTTACTGGCCCAACTGTCTAACCACTAGGCTACCTGCTGGTTACTGGCCCAACTGTCTAACCACTAGGCTACCTGCTGGTTACTGGCCCAACTGTCTAACCACTAGGCTACCTGCTGGTTACTGGCCCAACTGTCTAACCACTAGGCTACCTGCTGGTTACTGGCCCAACTGTCTAACCACTAGGCTACCTGCTGGTTACTGGCCCAACTGTCTAAACACTAGGCTACCTGCTGGTTACTGGCCCAACTGTCTAACCACTAGGCTACCTGCTGGTTACTGGCCCAACTGTCTAACCACTAGGCTACCTGCTGGTTACTGGCCCAACTGTCTAACCACTAGGCTACCTGCTGGTTACTGGCCCAACTGTCTAACCACTAGGCTACCTGCTGGTTACTGGCCCAACTGTCTAACCACTAGGCTACCTGCTGGTTACTGGCCCAACTCTCTAACCACTAGGCTACCTGCTGGTTACTGGCCCAACTGTCTAACCACTAGGCTACCTGCTGGTTACTGGCCCAACGCTCTAACCACTAGGCTACCTGCTGGTTACTGGCCCAACTGTCTAACCACTAGGCTACCTGCTGGTTACTGGCCCAACGCTCTAACCACTAGGCTACCTGCTGGTTACTGGCCCAACTGTCTAACCACTAGGCTACCTGCTGGTTACTGGCCCAACTCTCTAACCACTAGGCTACCTGCTGGTTACTGGCCCAACGCTCTAACCACTAGGCTACCTGCTGGTTACTGGCCCAACGCTCTAACCACTAGGCTACCTGCTGGTTACTGGCCCAACGCTCTAACCACTAGGCTACCTGCTGGTTACTGGCCCAACTGTCTAACCACTAGGCTACCTGCTGGTTACTGGCCCAACGCTCTAACCACTAGGCTACCTGCTGGTTACTGGCCCAACGCTCTAACCACTAGGCTACCTGCTGGTTACTGGCCCAACGCTCTAACCACTAGGCTACCTGCTGGTTACTGGCCCAACTGTCTAACCACTAGGCTACCTGCTGGTTACCTACCCAATGCTCTAACCACTAGGCTACCTGCTGGTTACTGGCCCAACTGTCTAACCACTAGGCTACCTGCTGGTTACTGGCCCAACGCTCTAACCACTAGGCTACCTGCTGGTTACTGGCCCAACTGTCTAACCACTAGGCTACCTGCTGGTTACTGGCCCAACTCTCTAACCACTAGGCTACCTGCTGGTTACTGGCCCAACGCTCTAACCACTAGGCTACCTGCTGGTTACTGGCCCAACGCTCTAACCACTAGGCTACCTGCTGGTTACTGGCCCAACGCTCTAACCACTAGGCTACCTGCTGGTTACTGGCCCAACTGTCTAACCACTAGGCTACCTGCTGGTTACTGGCCCAATGCTCTAACCACTAGGCTACCTGCTGGTTACTGGCCCAACGCTCTAACCACTAGGCTACCTGCTGGTTACTGGCCCAACGCTCTAACCACTAGGCTACCTGCTGGTTACTGGCCCAACTGTCTAACCACTAGGCTACCTGCTGGTTACTGCCCCAACTGTCTAACCACTAGGCTACCTGCTGGTTACTGGCCCAACTCTCTAACCACTAGGCTACCTGCTGGTTACTGGCCCAACTGTCTAACCACTAGGCTACCTGCTGGTTACTGGCCCAACTCTCTAACCACTAGGCTACCTGCTGGTTACTGGCCCAACTGTCTAACCACTAGGCTACCTGCTGGTTACTGGCCCAACTGTCTAACCACTAGGCTACCTGCTGGTTACTGGCCCAATGCTCTCACCACTAGGCTACCTGCTGGTTACTGGCCCAACTGTCTAACCACTAGGCTACCTGCTGGTTACTGGCCCAACTCTCTAACCACTAGTCTACCTGCTGGTTACTGGCCCAACTGTCTAACCACTAGGCTACCTGCTGGTTACTGGCCCAACTCTCTAACCACTAGGCTACCTGCTGGTTACTGGCCCAACTCTCTAACCACTAGTCTACCTGCTGGTTACTGGCCCAACTGTCTAACCACTAGGCTACCTGCTGGTTACTGGCCCAACTGTCTAACCACTAGTCTACCTGCTGGTTACTGGCCCAACTCTCTAACCACTAGGCTACCTGCTGGTTACTGGCCCAACTCTCTAACCACTAGGCTACCTGCTGGTTACTGGCCCAACTGTCTAACCACTAGGCTACCTGCTGGTTACTGGCCCAACTGTCTAACCACTAGGCTACCTGCTGGTTACTGGCCCAACTCTCTACCCACTAGGCTACCTGCTGGTTACTGGCCCAACTGTCTAACCACTAGGCTACCTGCTGGTTACTGGCCCAACTCTCTACCCACTAGGCTACCTGCTGGTTACTGGCCCAACTGTCTAACCACTAGGCTACCTGCTGGTTACTGGCCCAACTCTCTAACCACTAGGCTACCTGCTGGTTACTGGCCCAACTCTCTAACCACTAGGCTACCTGCTGGTTACTGGCCCAACTCTCTAACCACTAGGCTACCTGCTGGTTACTGGCCCAACTGTCTAACCACTAGGCTACCTGCTGGTTACTGGCCCAACTGTCTAACCACTAGGCTACCTGCTGGTTACTGGCCCAACTCTCTACCCACTAGGCTACCTGCTGGTTACTGGCCCAACTGTCTAACCACTAGGCTACCTGCTGGTTACTGGCCCAACTCTCTACCCACTAGGCTACCTGCTGGTTACTGGCCCAACTGTCTAACCACTAGGCTACCTGCTGGTTACTGGCCCAACTCTCTAACCAATAGGCTACCTGCTGGTTACTGGCCCAACTCTCTAACCACTAGGCTACCTGCTGGTTACTGGCCCAACTGTCTAACCACTAGGCTACCTGCTGGTTACTGGCCCAACTGTCTAACCATTAGGCTACCTGCTGGTTACTGGCCCAACTGTCTAACCACTAGGCTACCTGCTGGTTACTGGCCCAACTGTCTAACCACTAGGCTACCTGCTGGTTACTGGCCCAACTGTCTAACCACTAGGCTACCTGCTGGTTACTGGCCCAACTGTCTAACCACTAGGCTACCTGCTGGTTACTGGCCCAACTGTCTAACCACTAGGCTACCTGCTGGTTACTGGCCCAACTCTCTAACCACTAGGCTACCTGCTGGTTACTGGCCCAACTGTCTAACCACTAGGCTACCTGCTGGTTACTGGCCCAACTGTCTAACCATTAGGCTACCTGCTGGTTACTGGCCCAACTGTCTAACCACTAGGCTACCTGCTGGTTACTGGCCCAACTGTCTAACCACTAGGCTACCTGCTGGTTACTGGCCCAACTGTCTAACCACTAGGCTACCTGCTGGTTACTGGCCCAACTCTCTACCCACTAGGCTACCTGCTGGTTACTGGCCCAACTGTCTAACCACTAGGCTACCTGCTGGTTACTGGCCCAACTCTCTACCCACTAGGCTACCTGCTGGTTACTGGCCCAACTGTCTAACCACTAGGCTACCTGCTGGTTACTGGCCCAACTCTCTAACCACTAGGCTACCTGCTGGTTACTGGCCCAACTCTCTAACCACTAGGCTACCTGCTGGTTACTGGCCCAACTCTCTAACCACTAGGCTACCTGCTGGTTACTGGCCCAACTGTCTAACCACTAGGCTACCTGCTGGTTACTGGCCCAACTGTCTAACCACTAGGCTACCTGCTGGTTACTGGCCCAACTCTCTACCCACTAGGCTACCTGCTGGTTACTGGCCCAACTGTCTAACCACTAGGCTACCTGCTGGTTACTGGCCCAACTCTCTAACCACTAGGCTACCTGCTGGTTACTGGCCCAACTCTCTAACCACTAGGCTACCTGCTGGTTACTGGCCCAACTCTCTAACCACTAGGCTACCTGCTGGTTACTGGCCCAACTCTCTAACCACTAGGCTACCTGCTGGTTACTGGCCCAACTCTCTAACCACTAGGCTACCTGCTGGTTACTGGCCCAACTGTCTAACCACTAGGCTACCTGCTGGTTACTGGCCCAACTGTCTAACCACTAGGCTACCTGCTGGTTACTGGCCCAACTGTCTAACCACTAGGCTACCTGCTGGTTACTGGCCCAACTGTCTAACCACTAGGCTACCTGCTGGTTACTGGCCCAACTCTCTAACCACTAGGCTACCTGCTGGTTACTGGCCCAACTGTCTAACCACTAGGCTACCTGCTGGTTACTGGCCCAACTGTCTAACCACTAGGCTACCTGCTGGTTACTGGCCCAACTGTCTAACCACTAGGCTCCCTGCTGGTTACTGGCCCAACTGTCTAACCACTAGGCTACCTGCTGGTTACTGGCCCAACTGTCTAACCACTAGGCTACCTGCTGGTTACTGGCCCAACTCTCTAACCACTAGGCTACCTGCTGGTTACTGGCCCAACTGTCTAACCACTAGGCTACCTGCTGGTTACTGGCCCAACGCTCTAACCACTAGGCTACCTGCTGGTTACTGGCCCAACTGTCTAACCACTAGGCTACCTGCTGGTTACTGGCCCAACTGTCTAACCACTAGGCTACCTGCTGGTTACTGGCCCAACTGTCTAACCACTAGGCTACCTGCTGGTTACTGGCCCAACTGTCTAACCACTAGGCTACCTGCTGGTTACTGGCCCAACTGTCTAACCACTAGGCTACCTGCTGGTTACTGGCCCAACTGTCTAAACACTAGGCTACCTGCTGGTTACTGGCCCAACTGTCTAACCACTAGGCTACCTGCTGGTTACTGGCCCAACTGTCTAACCACTAGGCTACCTGCTGGTTACTGGCCCAACTGTCTAACCACTAGGCTACCTGCTGGTTACTGGCCCAACTGTCTAACCACTAGGCTACCTGCTGGTTACTGGCCCAACTGTCTAACCACTAGGCTACCTGCTGGTTACTGGCCCAACTCTCTAACCACTAGGCTACCTGCTGGTTACTGGCCCAACTGTCTAACCACTAGGCTACCTGCTGGTTACTGGCCCAACGCTCTAACCACTAGGCTACCTGCTGGTTACTGGCCCAACTGTCTAACCACTAGGCTACCTGCTGGTTACTGGCCCAACGCTCTAACCACTAGGCTACCTGCTGGTTACTGGCCCAACTGTCTAACCACTAGGCTACCTGCTGGTTACTGGCCCAACTCTCTAACCACTAGGCTACCTGCTGGTTACTGGCCCAACGCTCTAACCACTAGGCTACCTGCTGGTTACTGGCCCAACGCTCTAACCACTAGGCTACCTGCTGGTTACTGGCCCAACGCTCTAACCACTAGGCTACCTGCTGGTTACTGGCCCAACTGTCTAACCACTAGGCTACCTGCTGGTTACTGGCCCAACGCTCTAACCACTAGGCTACCTGCTGGTTACTGGCCCAACGCTCTAACCACTAGGCTACCTGCTGGTTACTGGCCCAACGCTCTAACCACTAGGCTACCTGCTGGTTACTGGCCCAACTGTCTAACCACTAGGCTACCTGCTGGTTACCTACCCAATGCTCTAACCACTAGGCTACCTGCTGGTTACTGGCCCAACTGTCTAACCACTAGGCTACCTGCTGGTTACTGGCCCAACGCTCTAACCACTAGGCTACCTGCTGGTTACTGGCCCAACTGTCTAACCACTAGGCTACCTGCTGGTTACTGGCCCAACTCTCTAACCACTAGGCTACCTGCTGGTTACTGGCCCAACGCTCTAACCACTAGGCTACCTGCTGGTTACTGGCCCAACGCTCTAACCACTAGGCTACCTGCTGGTTACTGGCCCAACGCTCTAACCACTAGGCTACCTGCTGGTTACTGGCCCAACTGTCTAACCACTAGGCTACCTGCTGGTTACTGGCCCAATGCTCTAACCACTAGGCTACCTGCTGGTTACTGGCCCAACGCTCTAACCACTAGGCTACCTGCTGGTTACTGGCCCAACGCTCTAACCACTAGGCTACCTGCTGGTTACTGGCCCAACTGTCTAACCACTAGGCTACCTGCTGGTTACTGCCCCAACTGTCTAACCACTAGGCTACCTGCTGGTTACTGGCCCAACTCTCTAACCACTAGGCTACCTGCTGGTTACTGGCCCAACTGTCTAACCACTAGGCTACCTGCTGGTTACTGGCCCAACTCTCTAACCACTAGGCTACCTGCTGGTTACTGGCCCAACTGTCTAACCACTAGGCTACCTGCTGGTTACTGGCCCAACTGTCTAACCACTAGGCTACCTGCTGGTTACTGGCCCAATGCTCTCACCACTAGGCTACCTGCTGGTTACTGGCCCAACTGTCTAACCACTAGGCTACCTGCTGGTTACTGGCCCAACTCTCTAACCACTAGTCTACCTGCTGGTTACTGGCCCAACTGTCTAACCACTAGGCTACCTGCTGGTTACTGGCCCAACTCTCTAACCACTAGGCTACCTGCTGGTTACTGGCCCAACTCTCTAACCACTAGTCTACCTGCTGGTTACTGGCCCAACTGTCTAACCACTAGGCTACCTGCTGGTTACTGGCCCAACTGTCTAACCACTAGTCTACCTGCTGGTTACTGGCCCAACTCTCTAACCACTAGGCTACCTGCTGGTTACTGGCCCAACTCTCTAACCACTAGGCTACCTGCTGGTTACTGGCCCAACTGTCTAACCACTAGGCTACCTGCTGGTTACTGGCCCAACTGTCTAACCACTAGGCTACCTGCTGGTTACTGGCCCAACTCTCTACCCACTAGGCTACCTGCTGGTTACTGGCCCAACTGTCTAACCACTAGGCTACCTGCTGGTTACTGGCCCAACTCTCTACCCACTAGGCTACCTGCTGGTTACTGGCCCAACTGTCTAACCACTAGGCTACCTGCTGGTTACTGGCCCAACTCTCTAACCACTAGGCTACCTGCTGGTTACTGGCCCAACTCTCTAACCACTAGGCTACCTGCTGGTTACTGGCCCAACTCTCTAACCACTAGGCTACCTGCTGGTTACTGGCCCAACTGTCTAACCACTAGGCTACCTGCTGGTTACTGGCCCAACTGTCTAACCACTAGGCTACCTGCTGGTTACTGGCCCAACTCTCTACCCACTAGGCTACCTGCTGGTTACTGGCCCAACTGTCTAACCACTAGGCTACCTGCTGGTTACTGGCCCAACTCTCTACCCACTAGGCTACCTGCTGGTTACTGGCCCAACTGTCTAACCACTAGGCTACCTGCTGGTTACTGGCCCAACTCTCTAACCAATAGGCTACCTGCTGGTTACTGGCCCAACTCTCTAACCACTAGGCTACCTGCTGGTTACTGGCCCAACTGTCTAACCACTAGGCTACCTGCTGGTTACTGGCCCAACTGTCTAACCATTAGGCTACCTGCTGGTTACTGGCCCAACTGTCTAACCACTAGGCTACCTGCTGGTTACTGGCCCAACTGTCTAACCACTAGGCTACCTGCTGGTTACTGGCCCAACTGTCTAACCACTAGGCTACCTGCTGGTTACTGGCCCAACTGTCTAACCACTAGGCTACCTGCTGGTTACTGGCCCAACTGTCTAACCACTAGGCTACCTGCTGGTTACTGGCCCAACTCTCTAACCACTAGGCTACCTGCTGGTTACTGGCCCAACTGTCTAACCACTAGGCTACCTGCTGGTTACTGGCCCAACTGTCTAACCATTAGGCTACCTGCTGGTTACTGGCCCAACTGTCTAACCACTAGGCTACCTGCTGGTTACTGGCCCAACTGTCTAACCACTAGGCTACCTGCTGGTTACTGGCCCAACTGTCTAACCACTAGGCTACCTGCTGGTTACTGGCCCAACTCTCTACCCACTAGGCTACCTGCTGGTTACTGGCCCAACTGTCTAACCACTAGGCTACCTGCTGGTTACTGGCCCAACTCTCTACCCACTAGGCTACCTGCTGGTTACTGGCCCAACTGTCTAACCACTAGGCTACCTGCTGGTTACTGGCCCAACTCTCTAACCACTAGGCTACCTGCTGGTTACTGGCCCAACTCTCTAACCACTAGGCTACCTGCTGGTTACTGGCCCAACTCTCTAACCACTAGGCTACCTGCTGGTTACTGGCCCAACTGTCTAACCACTAGGCTACCTGCTGGTTACTGGCCCAACTGTCTAACCACTAGGCTACCTGCTGGTTACTGGCCCAACTCTCTACCCACTAGGCTACCTGCTGGTTACTGGCCCAACTGTCTAACCACTAGGCTACCTGCTGGTTACTGGCCCAACTCTCTAACCACTAGGCTACCTGCTGGTTACTGGCCCAACTCTCTAACCACTAGGCTACCTGCTGGTTACTGGCCCAACTCTCTAACCACTAGGCTACCTGCTGGTTACTGGCCCAACTCTCTAACCACTAGGCTACCTGCTGGTTACTGGCCCAACTCTCTAACCACTAGGCTACCTGCTGGTTACTGGCCCAACTGTCTAACCACTAGGCTACCTGCTGGTTACTGGCCCAACTGTCTAACCACTAGGCTACCTGCTGGTTACTGGCCCAACTGTCTAACCACTAGGCTACCTGCTGGTTACTGGCCCAACTGTCTAACCACTAGGCTACCTGCTGGTTACTGGCCCAACTCTCTAACCACTAGGCTACCTGCTGGTTACTGGCCCAACTGTCTAACCACTAGGCTACCTGCTGGTTACTGGCCCAACTGTCTAACCACTAGGCTACCTGCTGGTTACTGGCCCAACTGTCTAACCACTAGGCTCCCTGCTGGTTACTGGCCCAACTGTCTAACCACTAGGCTACCTGCTGGTTACTGGCCCAACTGTCTAACCACTAGGCTACCTGCTGGTTACTGGCCCAACTCTCTAACCACTAGGCTACCTGCTGGTTACTGGCCCAACTGTCTAACCACTAGGCTACCTGCTGGTTACTGGCCCAACGCTCTAACCACTAGGCTACCTGCTGGTTACTGGCCCAACTGTCTAACCACTAGGCTACCTGCTGGTTACTGGCCCAACGCTCTAACCACTAGGCTACCTGCTGGTTACTGGCCCAACTGTCTAACCACTAGGCTACCTGCTGGTTACTGGCCCAACTCTCTAACCACTAGGCTACCTGCTGGTTACTGGCCCAACGCTCTAACCACTAGGCTACCTGCTGGTTACTGGCCCAACGCTCTAACCACTAGGCTACCTGCTGGTTACTGGCCCAACGCTCTAACCACTAGGCTACCTGCTGGTTACTGGCCCAACTGTCTAACCACTAGGCTACCTGCTGGTTACTGGCCCAACGCTCTAACCACTAGGCTACCTGCTGGTTACTGGCCCAACGCTCCAACCACTAGGCTACCTGCTGGTTACTGGCCCAACGCTCTAACCACTAGGCTACCTGCTGGTTACTGGCCCAACTGTCTAACCACTAGGCTACCTGCTGGTTACCTACCCAATGCTCTAACCACTAGGCTACCTGCTGGTTACTGGCCCAACTGTCTAACCACTAGGCTACCTGCTGGTTACTGGCCCAACGCTCTAACCACTAGGCTACCTGCTGGTTACTGGCCCAACTGTCTAACCACTAGGCTACCTGCTGGTTACTGGCCCAACTCTCTAACCACTAGGCTACCTGCTGGTTACTGGCCCAACGCTCTAACCACTAGGCTACCTGCTGGTTACTGGCCCAACGCTCTAACCACTAGGCTACCTGCTGGTTACTGGCCCAACGCTCTAACCACTAGGCTACCTGCTGGTTACTGGCCCAACTGTCTAACCACTAGGCTACCTGCTGGTTACTGGCCCAACGCTCTAACCACTAGGCTACCTGCTGGTTACTGGCCCAACGCTCTAACCACTAGGCTACCTGCTGGTTACTGGCCCAACGCTCTAACCACTAGGCTACCTGCTGGTTACTGGCCCAACTGTCTAACCACTAGGCTACCTGCTGGTTACTGGCCCAACTGTCTAACCACTAGGCTACCTGCTGGTTACTGGCCCAACTCTCTAACCACTAGGCTACCTGCTGGTTACTGGCCCAACTGTCTAACCACTAGGCTACCTGCTGGTTACTGGCCCAACTGTCTAACCACTAGGCTACCTGCTGGTTACTGGCCCAACTGTCTAACCACTAGGCTACCTGCTGGTTACTGGCCCAACTGTCTAACCACTAGGCTACCTGCTGGTTACTGGCCCAATGCTCTCACCACTAGGCTACCTGCTGGTTACTGGCCCAACTGTCTAACCACTAGGCTACCTGCTGGTTACTGGCCCAACTCTCTAACCACTAGTCTACCTGCTGGTTACTGGCCCAACTGTCTAACCACTAGGCTACCTGCTGGTTACTGGCCCAACTCTCTAACCACTAGGCTACCTGCTGGTTACTGGCCCAACTCTCTAACCACTAGTCTACCTGCTGGTTACTGGCCCAACTGTCTAACCACTAGGCTACCTGCTGGTTACTGGCCCAACTGTCTAACCACTAGTCTACCTGCTGGTTACTGGCCCAACTCTCTAACCACTAGGCTACCTGCTGGTTACTGGCCCAACTCTCTAACCACTAGGCTACCTGCTGGTTACTGGCCCAACTGTCTAACCACTAGGCTACCTGCTGGTTACTGGCCCAACTGTCTAACCACTAGGCTACCTGCTGGTTACTGGCCCAACTCTCTACCCACTAGGCTACCTGCTGGTTACTGGCCCAACTGTCTAACCACTAGGCTACCTGCTGGTTACTGGCCCAACTCTCTACCCACTAGGCTACCTGCTGGTTACTGGCCCAACTGTCTAACCACTAGGCTACCTGCTGGTTACTGGCCCAACTCTCTAACCACTAGGCTACCTGCTGGTTACTGGCCCAACTCTCTAACCACTAGGCTACCTGCTGGTTACTGGCCCAACTCTCTAACCACTAGGCTACCTGCTGGTTACTGGCCCAACTGTCTAACCACTAGGCTACCTGCTGGTTACTGGCCCAACTGTCTAACCACTAGGCTACCTGCTGGTTACTGGCCCAACTCTCTACCCACTAGGCTACCTGCTGGTTACTGGCCCAACTGTCTAACCACTAGGCTACCTGCTGGTTACTGGCCCAACTCTCTAACCACTAGTCTACCTGCTGGTTACTGGCCCAACTGTCTAACCACTAGGCTACCTGCTGGTTACTGGCCCAACTGTCTAACCACTAGTCTACCTGCTGGTTACTGGCCCAACTCTCTAACCACTAGGCTACCTGCTGGTTACTGGCCCAACTCTCTAACCACTAGGCTACCTGCTGGTTACTGGCCCAACTGTCTAACCACTAGGCTACCTGCTGGTTACTGGCCCAACTGTCTAACCACTAGGCTACCTGCTGGTTACTGGCCCAACTCTCTACCCACTAGGCTACCTGCTGGTTACTGGCCCAACTGTCTAACCACTAGGCTACCTGCTGGTTACTGGCCCAACTCTCTACCCACTAGGCTACCTGCTGGTTACTGGCCCAACTGTCTAACCACTAGGCTACCTGCTGGTTACTGGCCCAACTCTCTAACCACTAGGCTACCTGCTGGTTACTGGCCCAACTCTCTAACCACTAGGCTACCTGCTGGTTACTGGCCCAACTCTCTAACCACTAGGCTACCTGCTGGTTACTGGCCCAACTGTCTAACCACTAGGCTACCTGCTGGTTACTGGCCCAACTGTCTAACCACTAGGCTACCTGCTGGTTACTGGCCCAACTCTCTACCCACTAGGCTACCTGCTGGTTACTGGCCCAACTGTCTAACCACTAGGCTACCTGCTGGTTACTGGCCCAACTCTCTACCCACTAGGCTACCTGCTGGTTACTGGCCCAACTGTCTAACCACTAGGCTACCTGCTGGTTACTGGCCCAACTCTCTAACCACTAGGCTACCTGCTGGTTACTGGCCCAACTCTCTAACCACTAGGCTACCTGCTGGTTACTGGCCCAACTGTCTAACCACTAGGCTACCTGCTGGTTACTGGCCCAACTGTCTAACCATTAGGCTACCGGCTGGTTACTGGCCCAACTGTCTAACCACTAGGCTACCTGCTGGTTACTGGCCCAACTGTCTAACCACTAGGCTACCTGCTGGTTACTGGCCCAACTGTCTAACCACTAGGCTACCTGCTGGTTACTGGCCCAACTGTCTAACCACTAGGCTACCTGCTGGTTACTGGCCCAACTGTCTAACCACTAGGCTACCTGCTGGTTACTGGCCCAACTGTCTAACCACTAGGCTACCTGCTGGTTACTGGCCCAACGCTCTAACCACTAGTCTACCTGCTGGTTACTGGCCCAACTCTCTAACCACTAGGCTACCTGCTGGTTACTGGCCCAACTCTCTAACCACTAGGCTACCTGCTGGTTACTGGCCCAACTGTCTAACCACTAGGCTACCTGCTGGTTACTGGCCCAACTCTCTAACCACTAGGCTACCTGCTGGTTACTGGCCCAACTGTCTAACCACTAGGCTACCTGCTGGTTACTGGCCCAACTCTCTAACCACTAGGCTACCTGCTGGTTACTGGCCCAACGCTCTAACCACTAGGCTACCTGCTGGTTACTGGCCCAACTGTCTAACCACTAGGCTACCTGCTGGTTACTGGCCCAACTGTCTAACCACTAGGCTACCTGCTGGTTACTGGCCCAACGCTCTAACCACTAGGCTACCTGCTGGTTACTGGCCCAACTCTCTAACCACTAGGCTACCTGCTGGTTTTTGGCCCAACTCTAACCACTAGGCTACCTGCTGGTTACTGGCCCAACGCTCTAACCACTAGGCTACCTGCTGGTTACTGGTCCAACGCTCTAACCACTAGTCTACCTGCTGGTTACTGGCCCAACTCTGTAACCACTAGGCTACCTGCTGGTTACTGGCCCAACTCTGTAACCACTAGGCTACCTGCTGGTTACTGGCCCAACTCTCTAACCACTAGTCTACCTGCTGGTTACTGGCCCAACGCTCTAACCACTAGGCTACCTGCTGGTTACTGGCCCAACTCTGTAACCACTAGGCTACCTGCTGGTTACTGGCCCAACTCTGTAACCACTAGTCTACCTGCCACCCTATAAGTAGTGCCCTATGAGGGGAATAGGGTGCCATTTGAGTCACATCATCAGTCTTTCCTCATTCGTAACGTCTTCATCGTATCACTCCGTGACTCCTGTTTTGTTTTTAACTTGTTGAAATTCTCTTAAGGTCGTTACTGGGCTGAAATATCAGACACCATCATCTCTGGGACCTTCAGGCAGTGGAAGGAGGGATCAACTAAGAGTGAAATGTACTATCCAGGTAAGACAACAGAGATCCTATTAAATTCTATATTTAAATGTATACATTGAGACACTACAGCTGTACTATCCAGGTAAGACAACAGAGATCCTATTAAATTCTATATTTAAATGTATACATTGAGACACTACAGCTGTACTATCCAGGTAAGACAACAGAGATCCTATTAAATTCTATATTTAAATGTATACATTGAGACACTACAGCTGTACTATCCAGGTAAGACAACAGAGATCCTATATTTAAATGTATACATTGAGACACTACAGCTGTTCTATCCAGGTAAGACATAGGTCAATTAGGTAGGCAGCCTCGTGGTTAAGAGCGTGTTTATTTATCCGTTATTTTACCAGGTAAGTTGACTGAGAACACGTTCTCATTTGCAGCAACGACCTGGGGAATAGTTACAGGGGAAAGGAGGGGGATGAATGAGCCAATTGTAAACTGGGGATTATTAGGTGACCGTGATGGTTTGAGGGCCAGATTGGGAATTTAGCCAGGACACTGGGATTAACACCCCTACTCTTATGATAAGTGCCATGGGATCTTTAATGGCCTCAGAGAGTCAGGACACCCATTTAACGTCCCATCCGAAAAACAGCACCCTACACAGGGCAGTGTCCCAATCACTGCCCTGGGACATTGGGATATTTTCTTTAGACCAGAGGAAAGAGTGCCTCCTACTGGCCCTCAAACACCACTTCCAGCAGCATCTGGTCTCCCATCCAGGGACTGACCAGGACCAACCCTGCTTAGCTTCAGAAGCAAGCCAGCAGTGGTATGCAGGGTGGTATGCTGCTGGCAATGTATGGTCAGTAACTAAAAGTCTCTGAGCCGACTAGGTGAAAAATCTGTCGATGTTCCCTTGAGCAAGGCACTTAATCCTAATTGCTCTTGTAAGTGGCTCTGGATAAGAGAGTGTTAAATGACTCACTACTGTAGTGGCTCTGGATAAGAGTCTGTTAAATGACTCACTACTGTAAGTGTCTCTGGATCAGAGAGTGTTAAATGACTCCCTACTGTAGTGGCTCTGGATAAGAGTCTGTTAAATGACTCACTACTGTAGTGGCTCTGGATCAGCGAGTCTGTTAAATGACTCACTACTGTAGTGGCTCTGGATCAGCGAGTCTGTTAAATGACTCACTACTGTAGTGGCTCTGGATCAGCGAGTCTGCTAAATGACTCACTACTGTAGTGGCTCTGGATCAGCGAGTCTGCTAAATGACTCACTACTGTAGTGGCTCTGGATCAGCGAGTCTGCTAAATTACTCACTACTGTAGTGGCTCTGGATCAGCGAGTCTGCTAAATTACTCACTACTGTAGTGGCTCTGGATCAGCGAGTCTGTTAAATGACTCACTACTGTAGTGGCTCTGGATCAGCGAGTCTGTTAAATGACTCACTACTGTAGTGGCTCTGGATCAGCGAGTCTGCTAAATGACTCACTACTGTAGTGGCTCTGGATCAGCGAGTCTGCTAAATGACTCACTACTGTAGTGGCTCTGGATCAGCGAGTCTGCTAAATGACTCACTACTGTAGTGGCTCTGGATCAGCGAGTCTGCTAAATGACTCACTACTGTAGTGGCTCTGGATCAGCGAGTCTGCTAAATGACTCACTACTGTAGTGGCTCTGGATCAGCGAGTCTGCTAAATGACTCACTACTGTAAGTGGCTCTGGATCAGCGAGTCTGCTAAATGACTCACTACTGTAGTGGCTCTGGATAAGAGTCTGCTAAATGACTCACTACTGTAGTGGCTCTGGATCAGCGAGTCTGCTAAATGACTCACTACTGTAAGTGGCTCTGGATCAGCGAGTCTGCTAAATGACTCACTACTGTAGTGGCTCTGGATAAGAGTCTGCTAAATGACTCACTACTGTAGTGGCTCTGGATAAGAGTCTGCTAAATGACTCACTACTGTAAGTGGCTCTAAATTACTAACAGGTCAAAGTAAACTAGCCTACCTACTAGTTAGGTGGAGTGGGCCTACATTGTAGCATCTTCTGTATCAGGTGTGTGTGTGTTGACAGGTGACACGATAGTCCACACGGTAGGTGAGGCGACGTCGGTCCAGTGGAGTGCTGGGACGTGGATGGTGGAGTACGGCAGAGGATTCATCCCCTCCACACTGGGCTTCGCCCTGGCAGACACTCTGTTCAGCACACAGGACTTCCTCACTATGTTCTACACCATACGGGTCTACGCCAAGGGAATGCTGCTGGAGGCCAATACACTACTCACTGAGGCTGGCGTCTTCTGAGGAACCTGACCCCTAACCCTCTCTGCGGCTGATGTCTTCTGAGGAACCTGACCCCTAACCCTCTCTGCGGCTGATGTCTTCTGAGGAACCTGACCCCTAACCCTCTCGGAGACTGGAGTCTTCTGTGGAACCTGACCTCTAAACCATGAAACTTATTGAGTTAGATATACAGTAGCAATCAAACGTTTGGAGACTTACTCATTCAAGGATTTTTCTTTATTTTTACTACTTTCTACATTAGAGAACAATAGTGAAGACACTATGAAGTAACACATATGGAATCATGTAGTAACCAAAAAGTGTTAAACAAATCAAAATATATTTTGTATTTTAGATTCTTCAAAGTAGCCACCCTTTGCCTTGATGACAGCTTTGCACACTCTTGGCATTCTCTTTCTCTCAACCAGCTTCACCTGGAATGCTTTTCCAACAGTCTTGAATGAGTTCCCACATATGCTGAGCATATGGAGGTGTTGGGTCATTGTCCTATTGAAAACAAATGATAGTCCCACTAAGGACAAACCAGATGGGATGGCGTATTGCTGCAGAATGCTGTGGTAGTCATGCTGGTTAAGAGTGCATTGAATTCTAAATCAATCACAGACAGTGTCACCAGTAAAGCACTCCCACACCTCCTCCTCCATGCTTCACGGTGAGAACTACACATGCGTAGATCATCAGTTCACCTACTCTGCGCCCCCAAAGACACGGTGGTCTTCTCACATTTGAACTCATTAGACCAAAGGACAGATTTTCACCAGTCTAATGTCCATTGATTTGATTTGCTCGTGTTTCTTGGCCCAAGCAAGTCTCTTCTTCTTATTGGTGTCCTTTAGTAGTGGTTTCTTTACAGCAATTCGACCATAGAGGCCTGATTCACCCAGTCTCATCTGAACAGTTGATGTTGAGATGTGTCTGTTACTTGAACTCTGAAGCATTTATTTAGGCAGCAATTTCTGAGGGTGGTACCTAATGAACTTCTCCTCTGCAGCAGAGGTAACTCTGGGACTTCCTTTCCTGTGGTGGTCCTCATGAGAGCCAGTTTCATCATAGCGCTGGATGATTTTTGCGACTGCACTTGAAGAAACTTTCAAAGTTTTTGACATTTTCTGGATTGACTGACCTACCTTTTCTTAAAGTAATGATGGACTGTGGTTTCTCTTTGCTTATTTGAGTTCTTGTCATAATATGGACTTGGTCGTTTACCAAATAGGGCTATCTTCTGTACACCACCCCTACCTTGTCACAACACAACTGATTGGCTCAAATGCATTAAGAAGGAAATAAATTCTACACATTAACTATTAACAAGGCACACCTGTTAATAGAAATGCATTCCAGGCGACTACCTCATGAAGCTGGTTGAGAGAATGTCAAGAGTGTGCAAAGCTGTCATCAAGGCAAATGGTGGCTACTTTGAAGAATCTCAAATATTTTGGGGGGTTACTACATGATTCCATATGTGTTAGTTCATAGTTGTTGATGTCTTCACTATTATTCTACAATGTAGAAAATAGTAAAAATAAAGAAAAACCTTTGAATGAGTAGGTGTGTTCAAACTTTTGACTGGTACTGTACGTGGTGATTGCTTCCTATCAACTAATAGCTACAGTTCCTTGCTCTGTTAGCTAGCAGGCTAATAAGGTAGCTAGTAAGTTGTGTGGTCATTTAGCTAGATGGCTACAGTGCAACAAAAGCAATGTCCAACCTTCTCTAAACACATCAATGGCTATACATCTATGGCAAGTACTGTAGCAAATTGTATGTATTTGTCAACATTTTAAGGACTGAGTAGATGGACATAACCTACTGCAATCATTCTGGTCACATTAAAATACTATTTTGGGTAGTGTGTGTGACCTTTACAGCCTTTTAGTTTGTTCTTGGTGAGATTCTTTACAAATACTGCTGGTTGTCATTTCAGGAGATAGAAAGCCCACCCACAACCAGGTGAGGGGAGGTCCTTGCTAATTAGTGAGCTTAATTCATAAATCAAGGGACAAGCGAAAACCCGCAGACACTCGGCCCTCCGTGGAATGAGTTTGACACCTGTGGTGTAGCATTGGAAGGAGGGAGTTTTCATTGCTAAATCCATGGGATATATTATATCAGTGCACACCTTGGGAGGAGGGAAGAGAATCGGGACTGTCCCCTTTTCTCCCGGCCAGCTCGGCCATCCCCTCCTGCTCCTTGGCTGAGTGACTCATTGCGAGCTTACAGAACAGGCCTCTGGGCAGCCTCTACTCAACTAGTCTAAAGAAGTTGTATTGCTTCTTTAATGAGAACAACAGTTGTCAGCTGTGCTATCATAATTGCAAAAGGGTTTTCTAATGATCACTTAGCTAATCCAAGTTGATCATTTTAAAAGGCTAACACAATGTGCCATTGGAACACAGGAGTGATGGTTGCTGATAATGGGCCTCTGTACGCCTATGTAGATATTCCATAATACAATCTGCCTTTTCCAGCTACAATAGTCATTTACAACATTAACAATGTCTACACTGTATTTCTGATCAATTTGATGTTATTTTAATGGACAAAAAATTTGCTTTTCTTTCAAAAACAAGGACATTTCTATGTGACCCCAAACTTTTAAACGGTAGTGTATGTGTCAACAGCACCCTTTTCCCTCTGTCTGTTGACAGGTCTAGATACAGTTAGAGACAGTATAGTCTGACCGGTCTAGATACAGTTTACAGGTCTAGATACAGTATAGTCTGTTTACAGGTCTAGATACAGTATAGTCTGTTTACAGGTCTAGATACAGTGTAGTCTGTTTACAGGTCTAGATACAGTTAGATACAGTATAGTCTGATTACAGGTCTAGATACAGTGTAGTCTGTTTACAGGTCTAGATACAGTATAGTCTGATTACAGGTCTAGATACAGTATAGTCTGTTTACAGGTCTAGATACAGTATAGTCTGTTGACAGGTCTAGATACAGTTAGATACAGTATAGTCTGTTTACAGGTCTAGATACAGTTAGATACAGTGTAGTCTGTTTACAGGTCTAGATACAGTGTAGTCTGTTTACAGGTCTAGATACAGTATAGTCTGTTTACAGGTCTAGATACAGTTAGATACAGTGTAGTCTGTTTACAGGTCTAGATACAGTATAGTCTGTTGACAGGTCTAGATACAGTATAGTCTGATTACAGTTCTAGATACAGTTAGATACAGTATAGTCTGTTTACAGGTCTAGATACAGTATAGTCTGTTTACAGGTCTAGATACAGTGTAGTCTGTTTACAGGTCTAGCTACGGTATAGTCTGTTTACAGGTCTAGATACAGTATAGTCTGTTGACAGGTCTAGATACAGTATAGTCTGTTTACAGGTCTAGATACAGTGTAGTCTGATTACAGGTCTAGATACAGTGTAGTCTGTTTACAGGTCTAGATACAGTATAGTCTGTTTACAGGTCTAGATACAGTTAGATACAGTATAGTCTGTTTACAGGTCTAGATACAGTTAGATACAGTGTAGTCTGTTGACAGGTCTAGATACAGTTAGATACAGTATAGTCTGTTTACAGGTCTAGATACAGTTAGATACAGTGTAGTCTGTTGACAGGTCTAGATACAGTTAGATACAGTATAGTCTGTTTACAGGTCTAGATACAGTTAGATACAGTGTAGTCTGTTGACAGGTCTAGATACAGTTAGATACAGTATAGTCTGTTTACAGGTCTAGATACAGTTAGATACAGTGTAGTCTGTTGACAGGTCTAGATACAGTATAGTCTGTTTACAGGTCTAGATACAGTTAGATACAGTATAGTCTGATTACAGGTCTAGATACAGTGTAGTCTGTTTACAGGTCTAGATACAGTATAGTCTGATTACAGGTCTAGATACAGTATAGTCTGATTACAGGTCTAGATACAGTATAGTCTGTTTACAGGTCTAGATACAGTGTAGTCTGTTTACAGGTCTAGATACAGTTAGATACAGTGTAGTCTGTTTACAGGTCTAGATACAGTATAGTCTGATTACAGGTCTAGATACAGTATAGTCTGTTTACAGGTCTAGATACAGTATAGTCTGATTACAGGTCTAGATACAGTATAGTCTGTTTACAGGTCTAGATACAGTGTAGTCTGTTTACAGGTCTAGATACAGTTAGATACAGTGTAGTCTGTTTACAGGTCTAGATACAGTATAGTCTGATTACAGGTCTAGATACAGTATAGTCTGTTTACAGGTCTAGATACAGTGTAGTCTGTTTACAGGTCTAGATACAGTATAGTCTGATTACAGGTCTAGATACAGTATAGTCTGTTTACAGGTCTAGATACAGTGTAGTCTGTTTACAGGTCTAGATACAGTGTAGTCTGTTTACAGGTCTAGATACAGTATAGTCTGATTACAGGTCTAGATACAGTATAGTCTGTTTACAGGTCTAGATACAGTGTAGTCTGTTTACAGGTCTAGATACAGTGTAGTCTGTTTACAGGTCTAGATACAGTTAGATACAGTATAGTCTGTTTACAGGTCTAGCTACAGTATAGTCTGTTTACAGGTCTAGATACAGTATAGTCTGATTACAGGTCTAGATACAGTATAGTCTGATTACAGGTCTAGATACAGTTAGATACAGTATAGTCTGATTACAGGTCTAGATACAGTATAGTCTGTTTACAGGTCTAGATACAGTATAGTCTGTTGACAGGTCTAGATACAGTTAGATACAGTGTAGTCTGTTTACAGGTCTAGATACAGTTAGATACAGTATAGTCTGTTTACAGGTCTAGCTACAGTATAGTCTGTTTACAGGTCTAGATACAGTTAGATACAGTGTAGTCTGTTTACAGGTCTAGATACAGTATAGTCTGTTGACAGGTCTAGATACAGTTAGATACAGTATAGTCTGTTTACAGGTCTAGATACAGTATATTCTGTTTACAGGTCTAGATACAGTATAGTCTGATTACAGGTCTATATACAGTATAGTCTGTTTACAGGTCTAGATACAGTTAGATACAGTATAGTCTGTTGACAGGTCTAGATACAGTTAGATACAGTATAGTCTGTTGACAGGTCTAGATACAGTTAGATACAGTGTAGTCTGTTTACAGGTCTAGATACAGTATAGTCTGTTTACAGGTCTAGATACAGTATAGCCTGTTTACAGGTCTAGATACAGTATGGTCTGACGGCCAGGTGGACTGGGGACAGCAAGGAGTCATCATGCCAGGTAGTCCTGAGGCATGGTCCTAGGGCTCAGGTCCTCCTCCGAGAGAGAATTAAAGAAAGCACACTTAAATTCACACAGGACACCGAATAGGACAGGAGAAGTACTCCAGATATAACAAACTGACCCTATCCCCCCGACACATGAACTACTGCAGCATAAATAATGGAGGCTGAGACAGGAGGGGTCATGAGACACTGTGACCCCATCCGATGACACCCCCGGACAGGGCCAAACAGGAAGGATATAACCCCACCCACTTTGCCAAAGCACAGCCCCCACACCACTAGAGGGATATCTTCAACCACCAACAGCCACCCTTGCCCCTCAGAACACACAGTCACCCTGGCCCCTCACCCCCACAGACCGCACCAATCCCCACTGTGATCAATTCAGTGCCGGGACGGCTCTAAGTCGCCCGCAACCGACCAAGAGCAGAGTATTCTTTGAGTCCGCAAACTCTCAGATTACTTCCCTCTGACTCGGCCCTGTTTACGCCTCCAAGGTACCCTCCTTACAAAGGAATTCACACTCAGAGTATAGGTAACAGAGGCATATTTTTTTTAAACTCGACTTCAAGTGTGTGTGGTTCGCTCATCTCTTTCTTTAAAAAAAAACTCAGTTTGAGATGTGGTATCCACTCGGCTCGCTGCCTCTCAGATCAAGAGAGGCTGCAGTGTGGTTTCCCTGAGATCCCAAGTTTGAGGGATACCTCTTGCACAATTTACCTAGTTCGTCAGGAGCGGTCACAGAGTGAAGATTCACATCCTGTTCGTGACACCAAATGTCGTGGTAATTTCCTGTATTACTAAGTGAAAGGAGAGTTTACAAACCACACACAAGTCAGAGTTATACTTTAAACTTAATATTTTAATAGTATGCGCTTCACCATAGCCCTTTGACTCTCAGATCAATTGTGTCTATAAATTAATGTGTCAACATAATGGCAACTGAGATATTTTATAGCAAAGATCCACCCCTCTCAACTCACAATGACGAACCACAGGTCTTAGGAAAACTGCACAAAGGAAGACTTTTACTTGAGAGAGGAGTATCCCATAGCCAGACAGCATTAGCTATACATGATTGTTCAGTTTGCTCTCTTAGACGAGGTTCTACCTCTCGTTCTTGGTACTTCCTATTACCAAAACATTACCTCATCCAATGGCATATATCAATTGTCAATTCTAGAAACCCCCATCTCAAATACAACCCCTCCTGGACAAGCTCCCGGAGAGGAGTGACTGACACACAGACATTGTGGAGCCCTTCACGAAGAGGAGTGACTGACACACAGACATTGTGGAGCCCTTCACATGGTTTAACTGATACGTTGGAAGACGCTGTTCAATTCTGACTTCTCCCTTTCTGATTTTCTGCATATTACCAGACAGATAAAAGACAAGCCTGTCCTCGCACCTCTCTGGGCCCCAAGTGACTTTTCCCACATAAGCATATTTATGAAAATGGATAAAACATCTTATTTATCAATGTGACCTAACTAACTCTGATTCTGCTACGACAACAGGCAAAAGGTCAAAACCACTAAGCTCAAACCAGATGGGATGTCATATAGCTGCAGAATGCTGTGGTAGCCATGCTGGTTAAGTGTGCCTTGGATAGTGTATTAACATAATAATCTGATTTAGCTTTTTTAACTAGTTTTACACACAGATTTCTCAAATCGCCTGAAAGACTGCCAGTCTGGGACCGAGTCTGTGAATCTAGCTTTGGCCCAGGCAGCATCTCTGTTGTGTATGACTTCAGATAGCTATGGACTGAACCAGATAGCTCTGGACTTTTAAAGGGAGCATATTTATCTACAATATAATTGAAAACATTTGAGAAGAGGTTCAGGACCAACTCTGGTTCAGGTATAGATGCAATACAATCAAAGTCACCAAAATAAAAGGTCACAAAGGCCTGTTCATTGAAATGTTTAAAATTCCTCTTGTTGTTAAAACGAGGTTTGGATCGAAGTATCCGTATATCCCTGACACATACAATGGGACAGTGGTCACTAATATCCAAAGCAAAAACCCCACTCCCAGAATATTTCTCTGGAGTATTTGTAAATATGAGGTCAATCAAAGTCGATTTCGTAGGGTCCGTTAAGTTCGGACGAGTAGGCTATGTAATCAGCTAGGACAAATTTAGATTTGTACAAAAATCCTTTAAACAGTAAGCATCCTGCATTCCCCGTGTAAGATTAAAATCTCCAGCAATTAAATCAGTGAGTTTGTTTAGTACACAGATTCCTATAACTTATTTTTTAGTTTGAACCCAACTGAAGACTTAAAGCCAACAATTCAAATTGTTCAGGACTGGAGTTGGCCTTTAACAGAGACACAGAAAGAAGATTATTTGTGTAAATAGCAACACCACCCCCTTTGCCTTTCCTATCATCACTAAACACATTGTAACCATCTATAGCAACCTCAGAATAGAGGGTTTTGGGTTCCCAAGTGGCACAGCGATCTAAGGCACAGCATCTCAGTGCAAGAGACGTCACTTAGTACTTGGTTCAAATCCAGGCTGTATGACATCCGGCTGTGATTGGGAGTCCCATAGGGTGGCGCACAATTGGTCCAGCGTTGTCTGGGTTTGGCCGGAGTAGGCGTCATTATAAATAAGAATTTGTTTTTAACTGACTTGCCTAGTTAAATAAAGGTTAAGTAAAACATCTTGACATGATCCATTTTCGGTAATAAACTACAAATGTTAAGATGTAAAAATGTCAACAATTTAAAAACTTTTCTGCATTTAAAATCACATGGAGTTTAATCACAGATTACTTTGAGATTTCAGAACAACAGGAGACTCAACGATTGGATTATACCTATTAGGAAAAGAAACCAAAGTAGGAATAGCAACGACGGTTCTACGGTTAGCACCATTAGTCATGTCAATCAATCAAATGTATTTATAAAGCCTTTTTTACATCAGTCGATGTCACAATGTGCTGTACAGAAACTCAGCCTAAAACCCCAAGGAAAAACTCCCTAGAAAGGACAGAACCTAGGAAGAAACCTAGAGAGGAGCCAGGCTATGAGGGGTGGCCAGTCCTGTTCTGGCTGTGCCGGATGGAGATTATAACAGAACATGGCCAAGATGTTCAAATGTTTATAGATGACCAGCAGGGTCAGACAATAATAATCACAGTGGTTGTAGATGGAAAAAAGGTGTACTTAAAATATTATTTTTATGTTCGTCAAAAGAGAGATCAGGGTCCAGAGTATCGCCGAGGTCCTTCACAGTTTTATTTGAGTTGACCGTACAACCATCAAGATTCATTGTCAGATCCAGAAGACAGAAGATCTCTTTGTTTCTTGGGACCTAGAACTAGCATCTCTGTTTCGTCCGAGTTTAAAAGTAAAACATTTGCCGCCATCCACTTCCTTATGTCTGAAACACAGGCTTCCAGGGAGGGCAATTTTGGGGCTTCACCATGTTTCATCGAAATGTACAGCTGTGTATCATCCGCATAGCAGTGAAAGTTAACATTATGTTTCCGAATGACATCACCAATATATAGTGAAAACAATAGTGGTCCTACAACGTAAACTTGAGGAACACCGAAGTGTACAGTTGATTTGTCAGAAGACAAACCATCCACAGAGACAAACTGATATCTTTCCGACAGATACGATCTAAACCAGGCGAGAACTTGTCCGTGTAGACCAATTTGGGTTTCCAGTCTCTCCAAAAGAATGTTGTGATCGATGGTATCAAAAACAGCACTAGGACAGATGCAGAGCCTTGGTCCGAAGCCATTAAAAGGTAATTTACCACCTTCACGAGTGCAGTCTCAGTGCTACGATGGGATCTAAAACCAGACTGAAGCGTTTCGTATGTCACCACTTTCAGATACAACATGTGGAACTCTCATAGAGACCAAAAAGGAGATGGTAAAAACTGACTTACATGTAATGATAATATTGTCCTCATATCAATTTAGTTGACCAAAAACCTTTCCAATGTTTGATGATAACAGCCAGGAGCCATTTTCACCCAGGTGAATTCCGTCTTCCACAAAGTAGCCAGGCATATTCCAGAAGGAGTCAAAAATGTTGACGAAGGACTTTCCCAAGTCCTTGGTCAGACTCATTAACCACTGGTGAAGAGACCAAAGATCCCACAAGGCGAGGACATGTATTTGGGCCAGAGACAAGTATTTATTTGTATGCCCAGCGTAGCCACTTCTTCTCTGTAGCCCTCCGCAAGCAGGCAATTATCGCACTGAAAGTGAGGGTGATCGACTTCCTATATACAACTCCTACAGAGTTGATAGTGCAACACGTCCTCCATTTGATCAATACAACGGCTCTGAGATATGAATGATATTACTACAAAGATCATACACAAGCTATAGCAAGCTAACAGTACAGTTTATCTTGAAATGAAAACGACTTTCTGTCAAAATTAGAAACAAGTAATATCTGAAAATGTAGTTTGCCACACTATCTTATCCTGTCACAGATGCCATGGTTGCCCTTAGTTTGAAGATGTGATCCGGAGACAGGTGTTTTCTCAAACTCCTTAGCTATCATACACCAATTCCACTGATTTCAAAACTCGGTCCTTCAGAAAGTGGAGAGCAACACTTATGCAGTTCTATTACGTGATATATATATATATATATATATATATATATTTTAAAGCCGTGTTAGACAGGATTACCTATACATACTGACCAGTTCAAATAGACAGAAGCGTGCTACATGGCAGACCAATCTGAACTTGTCTCTCGGCATGTCCAGCCCACTCATTATCTCAGCCAATCATCTTTTTCTGTGGCTAAAACAACTAGGCTTGTAATTTAACAATTGTATTCGTATTTACAGATGGCATGCACGTTTGTTATTAAGGCACATGAAAGTTCACATGTTCCAGAAGGCATTTCTGCCTAAAAACACATTTTGATCAAAATAAAAGTTTACGTTCAAATGGTTCTCCTGTGAAGTAGTGAAGCCTAAATAAATGGTTCTCCTGTGAAGTAGTGAAGCCTAAATAAATGGTTCTCCTGTGAAGTAGTGAAGCCTAAATAAATGGTTCTCCTGTGAAGTAGTGAAGCCTAAATAAATGGTTCTCCTGTGAAGTAGTGAAGCCTAAATAAATGGTTCTCCTGTGAAGTAGTGAAGCCTAAATAAATGGTTCTCCTGTGAAGTAGTGAAGCCTAAATAAATGGTTCTCCTGTGAAGTAGTGAAGCCTAAATAAATGGTTCTCCTGTGAAGTAGTGAAGCCTAAATAAATGGTTCTCCTGTGAAGTAGTGAAGCCTAAATAAATGGTTCTCCTGTGAAGTAGTGAAGCCTAAATAAATGGTTCTCCTGTGAAGTAGTGAAGCCTAAATAAATGGTTCTCCTGTGAAGTAGTGAAGCCTAAATAAATGGTTCTCCTGTGAAGTAGTGAAGCCTAAATAAATGGTTCTCCTGTGAAGTAGTGAAGCCTAAATAAATGGTTCTCCTGTGAAGTAGTGAAGCCTAAATAAATGGTTCTCCTGTGAAGTAGTGAAGCCTAAATAAATGGTTCTCCTGTGAAGTAGTGAAGCCTAAATAAATGGTTCTCCTGTGAAGTAGTGAAGCCTAAATAAATGGTTCTCCTGTGAAGTAGTGAAGCCTAAATAAATGGTTCTCCTGTGAAGTAGTGAAGCCTAAATAAATGGTTCTCCTGTGAAGTAGTGAAGCCTAAATAAATGGTTCTCCTGTGAAGTAGTGAAGCCTAAATAAATGGTTCTCCTGTGAAGTAGTGAAGCCTAAATAAATGGTTCTCCTGTGAAGTAGTGAAGCCTAAATAAATGGTTCTCCTGTGAAGTAGTGAAGCCTAAATAAATGGTTCTCCTGTGAAGTAGTGAAGCCTAAATAAATGGTTCTCCTGTGAAGTAGTGAAGCCTAAATAAATGGTTCTCCTGTGAAGTAGTGAAGCCTAAATAAATGGTTCTCCTGTGAAGTAGTGAAGCCTAAATAAATGGTTCTCCTGTGAAGTAGTGAAGCCTAAATAAATGGTTCTCCTGTGAAGTAGTGAAGCCTAAATAAATGGTTCTCCTGTGAAGTAGTGAAGCCTAAATAAATGGTTCTCCTGTGAAGTAGTGAAGCCTAAATAAATGGTTCTCCTGTGAAGTAGTGAAGCCTAAATAAATGGTTCTCCTGTGAAGTAGTGAAGCCTAAATAAATGGTTCTCCTGTGAAGTAGTGAAGCCTAAATAAATGGTTCTCCTGTGAAGTAGTGAAGCCTAAATAAATGGTTCTCCTGTGAAGTAGTGAAGCCTAAATAAATGGTTCTCCTGTGAAGTAGTGAAGCCTAAATAAATGGTTCTCCTGTGAAGTAGTGAAGCCTAAATAAATGGTTCTCCTGTGAAGTAGTGAAGCCTAAATAAATGGTTCTCCTGTGAAGTAGTGAAGCCTAAATAAATGGTTCTCCTGTGAAGTAGTGAAGCCTAAATAAATGGTTCTCCTGTGAAGTAGTGAAGCCTAAATAAATGGTTCTCCTGTGAAGTAGTGAAGCCTAAATAAATGGTTCTCCTGTGAAGTAGTGAAGCCTAAATAAATGGTTCTCCTGTGAAGTAGTGAAGCCTAAATAAATGGTTCTCCTGTGAAGTAGTGAAGCCTAAATAAATGGTTCTCCTGTGAAGTAGTGAAGCCTAAATAAATGGTTCTCCTGTGAAGTAGTGAAGCCTAAATAAATGGTTCTCCTGTGAAGTAGTGAAGCCTAAATAAATGGTTCTCCTGTGAAGTAGTGAAGCCTAAATAAATGGTTCTCCTGTGAAGTAGTGAAGCCTAAATAAATGGTTCTCCTGTGAAGTAGTGAAGCCTAAATAAGTTCAGGAGTAAAAATGTGTCTTGTTTCAGGAAACTAGGCGTATGTTGCCATAACAAAAGGGTTGAATACTTATTGACTCAAGACATTTCATATTTTCATTTTTATTTAATTTGTAAACATTTCTGAAAACTTCACTTTAACATTAGAGGGTATTGTGTGTGTGTAGGCCACTAAAACAAAATCTCAACTTAATCCATTTTAAATTCAGGCTGTAACACAACAAAATGTGGAAAAGGTCAAGAGGTGTGAATACTTTCTGAAATGTAGAAGCCATCATATTAGCTGCTAGCTTGCAGCACCTTGCCCGATCTGATTCATGTTCGGTACATAGGGCGTGTTCGTAAATTCTCTCTGGGTATCTACTCCGATTTCAAATCACTCTCGTCTGAGTGTGCCAGAGTTTACGAACGCTCAACACCCATTGAATATGGCCGGTGTCACTAAACGTCAGCAAAAAAAAACGCAAATTCAATTGTTGCCAGCAACACAGTTACATTCACCAACGATCTGGATAACATGAAAACAGCCTCTTCTAGGGTTAGTAAAATGGTCAGTGAAGTGTTCTCTCATTTGTGTCTGGAAGTAGCTAGCAGTGTGCACTCTGGACACTCCAACAGCCGAAACGCTCGGGATTTAGCAGCTGACAATCTGATAGAGCACACTCCAGAGCACACTCTGGCGTGAATTTCCGAAAGCCCAGAGCACACTCTGGCGTGAATTTACGAACGCCCAGAGCACACTCCGGCGTGAATTTACGAACGCCCAGAGCACACTCTGGCGTGAATTTACGAACGCCCAGAGCACACTCCGGCGTGAATTTACAAAGGCCCAGAGCACACTCTGGCGTGAATTTACGAACGCCCAGAGCACACTCCGGCGTGAATTTACAAAGGCCCAGAGCACACTCTGGCGTGAATTTACGAACGCCCAGAGCACACTCCGGCGTGAATTTACGAACGCCCAGAGCACACTCAGGCGTGAATTTACAAAGGCCCAGAGCACACTCTGGCGTGAATTTACGAATGCCCAGAGCACACTCCGGCATGAATTTACGAACGCCCAGAGCACACTCCGGCGTGAATTTACGAACGCCCAGAGCACACTCCGGCGTGAATTTACAAAGGCCCAGAGCACACTCCGGCGTGAATTTACGAACGCCCAGAGCACACTCCGGCGTGAATTTACGAACGCCCAGAGCACACTCCGGCGTGAATTTACGAACGCCCAGAGCACACTCCGGCGTGAATTTACGAACGCCCAGAGCACACTCCGGCGTGAATTTACGAACGCCCAGAGCACACTCCGGCGTGAATTTACGAACGCCCAGAGCACACTCCGGCGTGAATTTACGAACGCCCAGAGCACACTCCGGCGTGAATTTACGAACGCCCAGAGCACACTCCGGCATGAATTTACGAAGGCCTATAGCCCACTCCGGCGTGAATTTACGAAGGCCCAGAGCACACTCCGGGTGTAAATTTACGAAGGCCCACAGCACACTCCGGCGTGAATTTACGAACGCCCAGAGCACACTCTGGCGTGAATTTACGAACGCCCAGAGCACACTCCGGCGTGAATTTACGAACGCCCAGAGCACACTCTGGCGTGAATTTACGAACGCCCAGAGCACACTCCGGCGTGAATTTACAAAGGCCCAGAGCACACTCCGGCGTGAATTTACGAACGCCCAGAGCACACTCCGGCGTGAATTTACGAATGCCCAGAGCACACTCAGGCGTGAATTTACAAAGGCCCAGAGCACACTCTGGCGTGAATTTACGAACGCCCAGAGCACACTCCGGCATGAATTTACGAATGCCCAGAGCACACTCCGGCGTGAATTTACGAACGCCCAGAGCACACTCCGGCGTGAATTTACGAAGGCCCAGAGCCCACTCCGGCGTGAATTTACGAAGGCCCAGAGCACACTCCGGTGTGAATTTACAAAGGCCCAGAGCACACTCCGGCGTGAATTTACGAACGCCCAGAGCACACTCCGGCGTGAATTTACGAACGCCCAGAGCACACTCCGGCGTGAATTTACGAACGCCCAGAGCACACTCCGGCGTGAATTTACGAACGCCCAGAGCACACTCCGGCGTGAATTTACGAACGCCCAGAGCACACTCCGGCGTGAATTTACGAACGCCCAGAGCACACTCCGGCGTGAATTTACGAACGCCCAGAGCACACTCCGGCGTGAATTTACGAACGCCCAGAGCACACTCCGGCGTGAATTTACGAACGCCCAGAGCACACTCCGGCGTGAATTTACGAAGGCCCAGAGCACACTCCGGGTGTAAATTTACGAAGGCCCCCAGCACCCTCCTGCGTGAATTTATGAACGCCCAGAGCACACTTCGGCGTGAATTTATGAACGCCCAGAGCACCCTCCGGGTGTAAATGTACGAATGCCCAGAGCACACTCCTGGTGTAAATGTACGAACGCCCAGAGCACACTCCGGGTGTAAATTTACGAAGGCCCAGAGCACACTCCGGGTGTAAATGTACGAACGCCCAGAGCACACTCCGGGTGTAAATTTACGAAGGCCCAGAGCACACTCCGGGTGTAAATGTACGAACGCCCAGAGCACACTCCGGGTGTAAATTTACGAAGGCCCATAGCACACTCCTGGTGTAAATTTACGAACGCCCAGAGCACAGTCCGGGTGTAAATTTACGAAGGCCTAGAGCACACTCCGGCACTCCGGAGTGAATTTACGAATGCACCCATAGTTGATGAGACACTTGATCGTCTGTTTCGGTTAGGTGGCAGCAAGTAGCAACAGTACCTATGGGGCGGAGTTATGGGAGAGACCCGAATCAGCTTCCAAAACGTTTTGTTTGTTCGTCGCCATGGTCAGTAATGCCGCGTTTAAAACACCTGGGAACTCGGAAATCTCAGACTTCAGTGCGTTCAAAACAAATGGGAACTCGGGGAAAAATGAGCTCCGACTGGGAAAAATCCATTTGAACGGAATTCCACCCGGGTCTCTTTCTAGAGCTCCGACATGCCGACCTGAAGATCAGTGACGTCATGATTTGGTCTCGTATGTTCCGAGTTCCCAGTTGTCTTGAACACGGCATTTTGCCCCAACCACAAACCACAGTGTCACGCCGACAGATCGCAACATCCACAATGGAACTTTCTTATCAATCTATCAGAACCGCGAATCAAGCAAGAGAGGCGGTGTGTATTGTTTAGATCAATATGGCTTAATATATAAATACTATATTTTTCGCATCGTGTTTGCATTAAGTAAGTTAACTTTCACAAGCTAACCAGTTGCATGAGTCATTCAGCGTCCACTGTTGCCTAGGCAATCTGTCTTGGCGCTGTGTGGTGAATATAGTGCTGGAACAGAAAGCTGATCATGTTGCAGATGTCTTGTTGTTACCTGGCTTATCATTATATTACACTGATTAACTCGTTTCTTACATTAGGATGAAATGAGAACAGAGTCCAGAAGAAGAAATCTACTCATATTAATCTTTCATCATTTAATGGAGGCAGGGTAAGTCAGTGTGATATACTGCATATCTAGTCTGATTCCTGTAAAGTAGCCTAGGTCTACAGAGGGCTCGACTTGAACATGACTATGTTGTTGACAGGTACATGGATGCTGCCAGTGCTCTGGAACAGGATACCAATGTCTGCTTCCGGCGGTTTGAAGTGTGTGACAATATAGACCTGGACACTGTGTTGATGGAGTATGAGAGTTACTACTTCATCAAGTTCCAGAGATATCCCAAACTAACCAAGAAACTGCCAGAACCAGGTTGGCGTGGTTACGGAATCTCACTTTAATCATTTAGATGTTTGTATTATTATAGTGCCATGCATCTTCAAGGATGCCCAGCCCACGTGGGCTCATTAGACACTGCATTTTCTGTAGCAAAACAAAATAATAATGTATACATACACAAATACACCATTTCAATGCAAACCTATTGAAAAAGAACCTGCAGTTTCAGAGATATAGGTTATGTTGTGGTAATATGTGGTAATGCATCATATCATTAATTGCTATGTGTTTTGGGTTATCTCCTGTTCATCTTTTTTCAATCTAGTTGAAAGTAGACATGCAAGAAGTTGTGGAAAAAAGAGGTGAGCCTTTTTTCTCTGTTAAAACAAGTTTCAGGGTATGGTGTTGGATTTCTGGAATGGCTCAATATCAGAGTTCTGTGTAGCTCATAGCTGTCTGCTGTGTTCTGTCTGTCCGTCGGTCTACCTGTCTGTGTCCTTCAGGGTCCCCTGCACTGGAGTTCAGCCCCTGCCCAGAATAAACTCCTCCCACAGACCCCCCTCCAGGGGTGGAGTCAAGAAGACAGAACCCAAGATGGTGGTCAAGGACGCCAGTAAAGCTGTTGGTGTATGTTTTCACACCACTCTGTTTCAAACAATCAAATTAGTTTACTGAATGTGCTTACATTTCACTATAGACACACCAGATGGAACAGGCTGTTTGTACCATGTGACATCCCAAATGGCACTATATTCCCTATATAGAACTGTATGGGACCTGGTCAAACTGCACTATATGGGGTAGAGGTCGACCGATTAATCGGAATGGCCGATTTCAAGTTTTCATAACAATCGGAAATCTGTATTTTTGGACACTATAAAAAAAAAAAAAAACTTTTACACCTTTATTTAACCAGGCAAGTCAGTTAAGTCAGTTTACACCTTTATTTAACCAGGCAAGTCAGTTAAGTCAGTTTACACCTTTATTTAACCAGGCAAGTCAGTTAAGTCAGTTTACACCTTTATTTAACCAGGCAAGTCAGTTAAGTCAGTTTACACCTTTATTTAACCAGGCAAGTCAGTTAAGTCAGTTTACACCTTTATTTAACCAGGCAAGTCAGTTAAGTCAGTTTACACCTTTATTTAACCAGGCAAGTCAGTTAAGTCAGTTTACACCTTTATTTAACCAGGCAAGTCAGTTAAGTCAGTTTACACCTTTATTTAACCAGGCAAGTCAGTTAAGTCAGTTTACACCTTTATTTAACCAGGCAAGTCAGTTAAGTCAGTTTACACCTTTATTTAACCAGGCAAGTCAGTTAAGTCAGTTTACACCTTTATTTAACCAGGCAAGTCAGTTAAGTCAGTTTACACCTTTATTTAACCAGGCAAGTCAGTTAAGTCAGTTTACACCTTTATTTAACCAGGCAAGTCAGTTAAGTCAGTTTACACCTTTATTTAACCAGGCAAGTCAGTTAAGTCAGTTTACACCTTTATTTAACCAGGCAAGTCAGTTAAGTCAGTTTACACCTTTATTTAACCAGGCAAGTCAGTTAAGTCAGTTTACACCTTTATTTAACCAGGCAAGTCAGTTAAGTCAGTTTACACCTTTATTTAACCAGGCAAGTCAGTTAAGTCAGTTTACACCTTTATTTAACCAGGCAAGTCAGTTAAGTCAGTTTACACCTTTATTTAACCAGGCAAGTCAGTTAAGTCAGTTTACACCTTTATTTAACCAGGCAAGTCAGTTAAGTCAGTTTACACCTTTATTTAACCAGGCAAGTCAGTTAAGTCAGTTTACACCTTTATTTAACCAGGCAAGTCAGTTAAGTCAGTTTACACCTTTATTTAACCAGGCAAGTCAGTTAAGTCAGTTTACACCTTTATTTAACCAGGCAAGTCAGTTAAGTCAGTTTACACCTTTATTTAACCAGGCAAGTCAGTTAAGTCAGTTTACACCTTTATTTAACCAGGCAAGTCAGTTAAGTCAGTTTACACCTTTATTTAACCAGGCAAGTCAGTTAAGTCAGTTTACACCTTTATTTAACCAGGCAAGTCAGTTAAGTCAGTTTACACCTTTATTTAACCAGGCAAGTCAGTTAAGTCAGTTTACACCTTTATTTAACCAGGCAAGTCAGTTAAGTCAGTTTACACCTTTATTTAACCAGGCAAGTCAGTTAAGTCAGTTTACACCTTTATTTAACCAGGCAAGTCAGTTAAGTCAGTTTACACCTTTATTTAACCAGGCAAGTCAGTTAAGTCAGTTTACACCTTTATTTAACCAGGCAAGTCAGTTAAGTCAGTTTACACCTTTATTTAACCAGGCAAGTCAGTTAAGTCAGTTTACACCTTTATTTAACCAGGCAAGTCAGTTAAGTCAGTTTACACCTTTATTTAACCAGGCAAGTCAGTTAAGTCAGTTTACACCTTTATTTAACCAGGCAAGTCAGTTAAGAACACATTCTTATTTTCAATGACGGCCTAGGAACAGTGGGTTAACTGCCTTGTTCAGGGGCAGAACGACAGATTTTTACCTTGTCAGCTCGGGAATTCGTTTTTGCAACCTTCCGGTTACTAGTGCAACGCTCTAACCACCTGCCTTACATTGCACTCCACGAGGAGCCTGCATGGCAAGCTAACCCTAACCTGTTACGCGAGGGCAGCAAGGAGCCAAGGTAAGTTACTAGCTAGCATTAAACTTATCTTATAAAAAACAATCAATCTTAACATAATCACTAGTTAACTACACATGGTTGATGATAATACTAGTTTATCTAGCGTGTCCTGCATTGCATATAATCGATGCGGTACCTGTTAATTTCTTATCGAATCACAGCCTACTTCGCCAAACGGGTGATGATTTACACTGTCGTTGCACCAAACCTAACCATAAACATCAATGCCTTTCTTTAAAATCAATACACAAGTATATATTTTTTAACCTGCATATTTAGTTAATATTGCCTGCTAACATGAATTTCTTCTAACATGGGAAATTGTGTCACTTCTCTTGCGTTCCGTGCAAGCAGTCAGGGTATATGCAGCAGTTTGGGCCGCCTGGCTCGTTGTGAACTGTGTGAAGTCCATTTATTCCTAACAAAGACCGTAATTAATTTGCCAGAATTGTACACAATTATGACATAACATTGAAGGTTGTGCAATATAACAGCAATATTTAGACTTAGGGATGCCACCCGTTAGATAAAATACGGAACGGTTTCGCATTTCACTGAAAGAATAAACCTTTTGTTTTCTAAATGACAGTTTCCGGATTTGACTATATTAATGACCAAAGGCTCATATTTCTGTGTGTTATTATGTTATAATTAAGTCTATGATTTGATATTTGATAGAGAAGTCTGACTGAGCGATGGTAGGCAGCAGACTCGTAAGCATTCATTCAAACGGCACTTTCGTACGTTTGACAGCAGCTCTTCGCTGTGCTTCAAGCATTGAGCTGTTTATGATTTCAAGCCTATCAACTCCCGAGATTATGCTGGTGTAACCGATGTGAAATGGCTAGCTAGTTAGCGGGGTGCGCGCTAATTGCGTTTCAATCGGTGACGTCACTTGCTCTGAGACTTGGAGTAGTTGTTCCCCTTGCTCTGCAAGGGCCGCGGCTTTTGTGGAGTGATGGGTAACGATGCTTCGAGGGTGACTGTTGTCGATGTGTTCCTGGTTCGAGCCCAGGTAGGGGCTAGGAGAGGGACGGAAGCTATACTGTTACACTGGCAATACTAAAGTGCCTATAAGAACATCCAATAGTCAAAGGTATATGAAATACAATTGGTATAGAAAGAAATAGTCCTATAATTCCTATAATAACTACAACCTAAAACTTAACTGGGAATATTGAAGACTCATGTTAAAAGGAACCACCAGCTTTCATATGTTCTCATGTTCTGAGCAAGGAGCAGCTTTCTTACATGGCACATATTACACTTTTACTTTCTTCTCCAACACTTTGTTTTTGCATTATTTAAACCAAATTGAACATGTTTAATTATTTATTTGAGGCTAAATTGATTTTATTGAGGTATTATATTAAGGTAAAAGAAAAGTAGCCATTCAGTATTGTTGTAATTGTCATTATTACAAGAAGAAAAAAAATTGTCTGATTAATCAGTATCGGCTTTTTTTGGTCTTCCAATAATCGGTATCGGTATTGGCGATGAAAAATCATAATCGGTCGACCTCTAATATGGGGAATAGGGTGCCATTTGTTCCTGCTGATCACTATGATTGGCAGATATTGTTGATGGTTGCAGGAGAACGGGGGGCGCTCATCTCCTCCAGAGCCGACAGAGTTCGGCCTGAATGTTTCCCCCATCATCAGGAACGGAGCAGGAGAAGGACAGATGAAGAAGGTAGGGAACGGAAACACACACACACACACACAGTTTTGTACAACTAACCTCGAGAGGGGACACACAATTCAGTCCCATTCTAAATCCTATTTTTCCTAATCCTAACCGTAACCCTAGCTCCTAAACCTAATCCTAACCGTAACCCTAGCTCCTAAACCTAATCCTAACCCTAGCTCCTAAACCTAATTCTAACCCTAACCCTAGCTCCTAAACCTAATCCTAACCCTAGCTCCTAAACGTAACCGTAACCCTAGCTCCTAAACCTAATCCTAGCTCCTAAACCTAACCGTAACCCTAGCTCCTAAACCTAATCCTAACCGTAACCCTAGCTCCTAAACCTAATCCTAGCCGTAACCCTAGCTCCTAAACCTAATCCTAACCGTAACCCTAGCTCCTAAACCTAATCCTAACCGTAACCCTAGCTCCTAAACCTAAACCTAACCGTAGCTCCTAAACCTAATCCTAACCGTAACCCTAGCTCCTAAACCTAATCCTAACCCCCCTAGAAATAACATTTCACCTTGTGGGGACAAACCAGATGTCCCCAGTTGGTCCACTTTTTGTTTGTTTACTATTCTAGTGGGAACTTCTGGTCCTCACAAGTATAGTTAAACAGGTCCACAGACACATACACACAGTGTCAAAGTGTTTCATGACTTTTAGCTGCTGGTATTTTGCTATGTTGATAGTCCTGTGGTTGTGTTGCTTTTCTCTGTTAGGGTCAGCTGATTGACTGCAGAGGCCTTATCCAGGATGCATCCAACAGTCTGTCAGAACCCATGGTACTGTACTCTGACCCCTAACCCTACCGTCCAGACCCCATAGTACTGTACTCCTGACCCCTAACCCTACCGTCCAGACCCCATGGTAATGTACTCTGACCCTAACCCTACCGTCCAGACCCGATGATACTGTACTCTGACACCTGACCCTACCGTCCAGACCCCATGGTACTGTACTCTGACCCCTAACCCTACCGTCCAGACCCCATAGTACTGTACTCCTGACCCCTAACCCTACCGTCCAGACCCCATGATATTGTACTGACCCCTAACCCTACCGTCCAGACCCGATGATACTGTACTCTGACCCTTAACCCTACCGCCCAGACCCCATGATACTGTACTCTGACCCCTAACCCTACCGTCCAGACCCGAAGATACTGTACTCTGACCCCTAACCCTACCGTCCAGACCCCATGATACTGTACTCTGACCCTAACCCTACCGTCCAGACCCCATGATACTGTACTCTGACCACTAACCCTACCGTCCTGACCCCATGATACTGTACTCTGACCCCTAACCCTACCGTCCAGACCCCATGATACTGTACTGTCCCCTAACCCTACCGTCCAGACCCCATGGTAATGTACTCTGACCCTAACCCTACCGTCCAGACCCCATGATACTGTACTGTCCCCTAACCCTACCGTCCAGATCCCATAGTACTGTACTCTGTCCCCTAACCCTACCGTCCAGACCCCATGGTACTGTACTCTGACCCCTAACCCTACCGTACAGACCCCATGATACTCTACCCTGACCCCTAACCCTACCGTCCAGAACCCATGGTAATGTACTCTGACCCTAACCCTACCGTCCAGACCACATGGTACTGTACTCTGACCCCTAACCCTACCGTCCAGATCCCATGATACTGTACTGTCCCCTAACCCTACCGTCCAGATCCCATGATACTGTACTGTCCCCTAACCCTACCGTCCAGATCCCATGATACTGTACTGTCCCCTAACCCTACCGTCCAGATCCCATGATATTGTACTGTCCCCTAACCCTACCGTCCAGATCCCATGATAATGTACTGTCCCCTAACCCTACCGTCCAGATCCCATGATACTGTACTGTCCCCTAACCCTACCGTCCAGATCCCATGATACTGTACTGTCCCCTAACCCTACCGTCCAGATCCCCATGGTATTGTACTGTCCCCTAACCCTACCGTCCAGATCCCATGATAATGTACTGTCCCCTAACCCTACCGTACAGATCCCATAGTACTGTACTCTTACATACTCATCTCATATGTTATACTGTACTCGATATCATCTACTGTATCTTGCCTATGCTGCTCTGTACCATCACTCATTCATATATCCTTATGTACATATTCTTTATCCCCTTACACTGTGTATAAGACAGTAGTTTTTTGGAATTGTTAGTTAGATTACTTGTTCGTTATTACTGCATTGTCGGAACTAGAAGCACAAGCATTTCGCTACACTCGCATTAACATCTGCTAACCATGTGTATGTGACAAATAAAATTTGATTTGATTTGATTTGACCCCTAACCCTACCGTCCAGACCCCATAGTACTGTACTCTGACCCCTAACCCTACTGTCCAGACCCCATAGTACTGTACTCTGACCCCTAACCCTACTGTCCAGACCCCATAGTACTGTACTCTGACCCCTAACCCTACCGTCCAGACCCCATAGTACTGTACTCCTGACCCCTAACCCTACCGTTCAGACCCCATGATACTGTACTCTGACCCATAACCCTACCGTCCAGACCCCATGATACTGTACTCTGACCCCTAACCCTACCGTCCAGACCCCATGATATTGTACTGACCCCTAACCCTACCGTCCAGACCCGATGATACTGTACTCTGACCCATAACCCTACCGTCCAGACCCATGGTACTGTACTCTGACCCCTAACCCTATTGTCCAGACCCCATAGTACTGTACTCCTGACCCCTAACCCTACCGTCCAGACCCGAAGATACTGTAATCTGACCCCTAACCTTACCGTCCAGACCCCATGATACTGTACTCTGACCCCTAACCCTACCGTCCAGACCCCATGATACTGTACTCTGACCCCTAACCCTACCGTCCAGACCCCATGATACTGTACTGTCCCCTAACCCTACCGTCCAGATCCCATAGTACTGTACTCCTGACCCCTAACCCTACCGTCCAGATCCCATGGTATTGTACTGTCCCCTAACCCTACCGTCCAGATCCCATGGTAATGTACTGTCCCCTAACCCTACCGTCCAGATCCCATGATACTGTACTGTCCCCTAACCCTACCGTCCAGACCCCATGATACTGTACTGTCCCCTAACCCTACCGTCCAGATCCCATAGTACTGTACTCTGACCCCTAACCCTACCATCCAGACCCCATGGTACTGTACTCCTGTCCCCTAACCCTACCCTCCAGACCCCATGATACTGTACTGTCCCCTAACCCTACCGTCCAGATCCCATGGTACTGTACTCCTGATCCCTAACCCTACCCTCCAGACCCCATGATACTGTACGGTCCCCTAACCCTACCGTCCAGATCCCATGATATTGTACTGTCCCCTAACCCTACCGTCCAGATCCCATAGTACTGTACTCTGACCCCTAACCCTACCGTCCAGACCCCATAGTACTGTACTCCTGACCCCTAACCCTACCGTCCAGACCCCATAGTACTGAACTCTGACCCCTAACCCTACCGTCCAGACCCCATAGTACTGTACTCCTGACCCCTAACCCTACCGTCCAGACCCCATGATACTGTACTGTCCCCTAACCCTACCGTCCAGATCCCATAGTACTGTACTCCTGACCCCTAACCCTACCGTCCAGATCCCATGGTATTGTACTGTCCCCTAACCCTACCGTCCAGATCCCATGGTAATGTACTGTCCCCTAACCCTACCGTCCAGATCCCATGATACTGTACTGTCCCCTAACCCTACCGTCCAGACCCCATGATACTGTACTGTCCCCTAACCCTACCGTCCAGATCCCATAGTACTGTACTCCTGGCCCCTAACCCTACCATCCAGACCCCATGATACTGTACTCTGACCCCTAACCCTACCGTCCAGACCCGATGATACTGTACTCTGACCCCTAACCCTACCGTCCAGACCCCATGGTACTGTACTCTGACCCCTAACCCTACCGTCCAGACCCCATAGTACTGTACTCCTGACCCCTAACCCTACCGTCCAGACCCCATGATATTGTACTGACCCCTAACCCTACCGTCCAAACCCCATGATACTGTAATCTGACCCCTAACCCTACCGTCCAGACCCCATGATAATGTACTCTGACCCCTAACCCTACCGTCCAGACCCCATAGTACTGTACTCCTGACCCCTAACCCTACCGTCCAGACCCGAAGATACTGTACTCTGACCCCTAACCATACCGTCCAGACCCCATGATACTGTACTCTGACCCCTAACCCTACCGTCCAGACCCCATGATACTGTACTCTGAACCCTAACCCTACCGTCCAGACCCCATGATACTGTACTGTCCCCTAACCCTACCGTCCAGACCCCATGATACTGTACTGTCCCCTAACCCTACCGTCCAGATCCCATAGTACTGTACTCCTGACCCCTAACCCTACCCTCCAGACCCCATGATACTGTACTGTCCCCTAACCCTACCGTCCAGATCCCATGATATTGTACTGTCCCCTAACCCTACCGTCCAGATCCCATAGTACTGTACTCTGACCCCTAACCCTACCGTCCAGACCCCATGGTACTGTACTCCTGACCCCTAACCCTACCGTCCAGACCCCATGATATTGTACTGACCCCTAACCCTACCGTCCAGACCCCATGATACTGTACTCTGACCCCTAACCCTACCGTCCAGACCCCATGATACTGTACTGTCCCCTAACCCTACCGTCCAGATCCCATAGTACTGTACTCCTGACCCCTAACCCTACCGTCCAGACCCCATGATACTGGACTGTCCCCTAACCCTACCGTCCAGATCCCATAGTACTGGTACTCCTGACCCCTAACCCTACCGTCCAGATCCCATAGTACTGTACTCCTGACCCCTAACCCTACCGTCCAGACCCCATAGTACTGTACTCCTGATCCCTAACCCTACCGTCCAGACCCCATGATACTGTACTCTGACCCCTAACCCTACCGTCCAGACCCCATGATACTGTACTGTCCCCTAACCCTACCGTCCAGATCCCATAGTACTGTACTCCTGACCCCTAACCCTACCATCCAGACCCCATGATACTGTACTCAGACCCCTAACCCTACCGTCCAGACCCGATGATACTGTACTCTGACCCCTAACACTACCGTCCAGACCCCATGGTACTGTCATCTGACCCCTAACCCTACCGTCCAGACCCCATAGTACTGTACTCCTGACCCCTAACCCACCGTCCAGACCCCATGATATTGTACTGACCCCTAACCCTACCATCCAGACCCCATGATACTGTACTCTGACCCCTAACCCTACCGTCCAGACCCCATGATACTGTACTCTGACCCCTAACCCTACCGTCCAGACCCCATGATACTGTACTGTCCCCTAACCCTACCGTCCAGATCCCATAGTACTGTACTCCTGACCCCTAACCCTACCATCCAGACCCCATGATACTGTACTCTGACCCCTAACCCTACCGTCCAGACCCGATGATACTGTACTCTGACCCCTAACACTACCGTCCAGACCCCATGGTACTGTACTCTGACCCCTAACCCTACCGTCCAGACCCCATGATACTGTACTCTGACCCCTAACCCTACCGTCCAGACCCGAAGATACTGTACTCTGACCCCTAACCATACCGTCCAGACCCCATGATACTGTACTCTGACCCCTAACCCTACCGTACAGACCCCATGATACTGGACTGTCCCCTAACCCTACCGTCCAGATCCCATAGTACTGTACTCCTGACCCCTAACCCTACCGTCCAGATCCCATAGTACTGTACTCCTGACCCCTAACCCTACCGTCCAGACCCCATAGTACTGTACTCCTGATCCCTAACCCTACCGTCCAGACCCCATGATACTGTACTCTGACCCCTAACCCTACCGTCCAGACCCCATGATACTGTACTGTCCCCTAACCCTACCGTCCAGATCCCATAGTACTGTACTCCTGACCCCTAACCCTACCATCCAGACCCCATGATACTGTACTCTGACCCCTAACCCTACCGTCCAGACCCGATGATACTGTACTCTGACCCCTAACACTACCGTCCAGACCCCATGGTACTGTACTCTGACCCCTAACCCTACCGTCCAGACCCCATGATATTGTACTGACCCCTAACCCTACCATCCAGACCCCATGATACTGTACTCTGACCCCTAACCCTACCGTCCAGACCCCATGATATTGTACTGACCCCTAACCCTACCGTCCAGACCCCATGATACTGTACTCTGACCCCTAACCCTACCGTCCAGACCCCATTATACTGTACTGTCCCCTAACCCTACCGTCCAGATCCCATAGTACTGTACTCCTGACCCCTAACCCTACCGTCCAGACCCCATGATACTGGACTGTCCCCTAACCCTACCGTCCAGATCCCATAGTACTGTACTCCTGACCCCTAACCCTACCGTCCAGATCCCATAGTACTGTACTCCTGACCCCTAACCCTACCGTCCAGACCCCATAGTACTGTACTCCTGATCCCTAACCCTACTGTCCAGACCCCATGATACTGTACTCTGACCCCTAACCCTACCGTCCAGACCCCATGATACTGTACTGTCCCCTAACCCTACCGTCCAGATCCCATAGTACTGTACTCCTGACCCCTAACCCTACCATCCAGACCCCATGATACTGTACTCTGACCCCTAACCCTACCGTCCAGACCCCATAGTACTGTACTCCTGACCCCTAACCCACCGTCCAGACCCCATGATATTGTACTGACCCCTAACCCTACCATCCAGACCCCATGATACTGTACTCTGACCCCTAACCCTACCGTCCAGACCCCATGATACTGTACTGTCCCCTAACCCTACCGTCCAGATCCCATAGTACTGTACTCCTGACCCCTAGCCCTACCGTCCAGATCCCATGGTATTGTACTGTCCCCTAACCCTACCGTCCAGATCCCTTGGTACTGTACTGTCCCCTAACCCTACCGTCCAGGCCCCATGATACTGTAATGTCCCCTAACCCTACCGTCCAGATCCCATGATACTGTACTGTCCCCTAACCCTACCGTCCAGACCCCATAGTACTGTACTCTGACCCCTAACCCTACCGTCCAGATCCCATGATACTGTACTGTCCCCTAACCCTACCGTCCAGACCCCATGATACTGTACTGTCCCCTAACCCTACCGTCCAGATCCCATAGTACTGTACTCCTGACCCCTAACCCTACCCTCCAGCCCCATGATACTGTACTGACCCCTAACCCTACCGTCCAGACCCGATGATACTGTACTCTGACCCCTAACCCTACCGTCCAGACCCCATGGTACTGTACTCTGACCCCTAACCCTACCATCCAGACCCCATGGTACTGTACTCCTGACCCCTAACCCTACCCTCCAGACCCCATGATACTGTACTGTCCCCTAACCCTACCGTCCAGATCCCATGGTACTGTACTCCTGACCCCTAACCCTACCCTCCAGACCCCATGATACTGTACTGTCCCTTAACCCTACCGTCCAGATCCCATGATATTGTACTGTCCCCTAACCCTACCGTCCAGATCCCATAGTACTGTACTCTGACCCCTAACCCTACCGTCCAGACCCCATAGTACTGTACTCCTGACCCCTAACCCTACCGTCCAGACCCCATAGTACTGTACTCCTGACCCCTAACCCTACCGTCCAGACCCCATGATACTGTACTGTCCCCTAACCCTACGGTCCAGATCCCATGGTACTGTACTCTGACCCCTAACCCTACCGTCCAGACCCCATAGTACTGTACTCCTGACCCCTAACCCTACCGTCCAGACCCCATAGTACTGTACTCCTGATCCCTAACCCTACCGTCCAGACCCCATGATACTGTACTCTGACCCCTAACCCTACCGTCCAGACCCCATGATACTGTACTGTCCCCTAACCCTACCGTCCAGATCCCATAGTACTGTACTCCTGACCCCTAACCCTACCATCCAGACCCCATGATACTGTACTCTGACCCCTAACCCTACCGTCCAGACCCGATGATACTGTACTCTGACCCCTAACACTACCGTCCAGACCCCATGGTACTGTACTCTGACCCCTAACCCTACCGTCCAGACCCCATAGTACTGTACTCCTGACCCCTAACCCACCGTCCAGACCCCATGATATTGTACTGACCCCTAACCCTACCATCCAGACCCCATGATACTGTACTCTGACCCCTAACCCTACCGTCCAGACCCCATGATACTGTACTCTGACCCCTAACCCTACCGTCCAGACCCCATGATACTGTACTGTCCCCTAACCCTACCGTCCAGATCCCATAGTACTGTACTCCTGACCCCTAACCCTACCATCCAGACCCCATGATACTGTACTCTGACCCCTAACCCTACCGTCCAGACCCGATGATACTGTACTCTGACCCCTAACACTACCGTCCAGACCCCATGTTACTGTACTCTGACCCCTAACCCTACCGTCCAGACCCCATGATACTGTACTCTGACCCCTAACCCTACCGTCCAGACCCGAAGATACTGTACTCTGACCCCTAACCATACCGTCCAGACCCCATGATACTGTACTCTGACCCCTAACCCTACCGTACAGACCCCATGATACTGGACTGTCCCCTAACCCTACCGTCCAGATCCCATAGTACTGTACTCCTGACCCCTAACCCTACCGTCCAGATCCCATAGTACTGTACTCCTGACCCCTAACCCTACTGTCCAGACCCCATAGTACTGTACTCCTGATCCCTAACCCTACCGTCCAGACCCCATGATACTGTACTCTGACCCCTAACCCTACCGTCCAGACCCCATGATACTGTACTGTCCCCTAACCCTACCGTCCAGATCCCATAGTACTGTACTCCTGACCCCTAACCCTACCATCCAGACCCCATGATACTGTACTCTGACCCCTAACCCTACCGTCCAGACCCGATGATACTGTACTCTGACCCCTAACACTACCGTCCAGACCCCATGGTACTGTACTCTGACCCCTAACCCTACCGTCCAGACCCCATAGTACTGTACTCCTGACCCCTAACCCACCGTCCAGACCCCATGATATTGTACTGACCCCTAACCCTACCATCCAGACCCCATGATACTGTACTCTGACCCCTAACCCTACCGTCCAGACCCCATGATATTGTACTGACCCCTAACCCTACCGTCCAGACCCCATGATACTGTACTCTGACCCCTAACCCTACCGTCCAGACCCCATGATACTGTACTGTCCCCTAACCCTACCGTCCAGATCCCATAGTACTGTACTCCTGACCCCTAACCCTACCGTCCAGACCCCATGATACTGGACTGTCCCCTAACCCTACCGTCCAGATCCCATAGTACTGTACTCCTGACCCCTAACCCTACCGTCCAGATCCCATAGTACTGTACTCCTGACCCCTAACCCTACCGTCCAGACCCCATAGTACTGTACTCCTGATCCCTAACCCTACTGTCCAGACCCCATGATACTGTACTCTGACCCTAAACCCTACCGTCCAGACCCCATGATACTGTACTGTCCCCTAACCCTACCGTCCAGATCCCATAGTACTGTACTCCTGACCCCTAACCCTACCATCCAGACCCCATGATACTGTACTCTGACCCCTAACCCTACCGTCCAGACCCGATGATACTGTATTCTGACCCCTAACACTACCGTCCAGACCCCATGGTACTGTACTTCTGACCCCTAACCCTACCGTCCAGACCCCATGATATTATACTGACCCCTAACCCTACCATCCAGACCCCATGATACTGTACTCTGACCCCTAACCCTACCGTCCAGACCCCATGATACTGTACTGTCCCCTAACCCTACCGTCCAGATCCCATAGTACTGTACTCCTGACCCCTAGCCCTACCGTCCAGATCCCATGGTATTGTACTGTCCCCTAACCCTACCGTCCAGATCCCTTGGTACTGTACTGTCCCCTAACCCTACCGTCCAGGCCCCATGATACTGTAATGTCCCCTAACCCTACCGTCCAGATCCCATGATACTGTACTGTCCCCTAACCCTACCGTCCAGACCCCATAGTACTGTACTCTGACCCCTAACCCTACCGTCCAGATCCCATGATACTGTACTGTCCCCTAACCCTACCGTCCAGACCCCATGATACTGTACTGTCCCCTAACCCTACCGTCCAGATCCCATAGTACTGTACTCCTGACCCCTAACCCTACCCTCCAGCCCCATGATACTGTACTGACCCCTAACCCTACCGTCCAGACCCGATGATACTGTACTCTGACCCCTAACCCTACCGTCCAGACCCCATGGTACTGTACTCTGACCCCTAACCCTACCATCCAGACCCCATGGTACTGTACTCCTGACCCCTAACCCTACCCTCCAGACCCCATGATACTGTACTGTCCCCTAACCCTACCGTCCAGATCCCATGGTACTGTACTCCTGACCCCTAACCCTACCCTCCAGACCCCATGATACTGTACTGTCCCTTAACCCTACCGTCCAGATCCCATGATATTGTACTGTCCCCTAACCCTAACCGTCCAGATCCCATAGTACTGTACTCTGACCCCTAACCCTACCGTCCAGACCCCATAGTACTGTACTCCTGACCCCTAACCCTACCGTCCAGACCCCATAGTACTGTACTCCTGACCCCTAACCCTACCGTCCAGACCCCATGATACTGTACTGTCCCCTAACCCTACCGTCCAGATCCCATGGTACTGTACTCTGACCCCTAACCCTAACCGTCCAGACCCCATAGTACTGTACTCCTGACCCCTAACCCTACCGTCCAGACCCCATAGTACTGTACTCCTGACCCCTAACCCTACCGTCCAGACCCCATGATACTGTACTGTCCCCTAACCCTTCCGTCCAGATCCCATGGTACTGTACTCCTGACCCTAACCCTACCCTCCAGACCCCATGATACTGTCCTGTCCCCTAACCCTAACCGTCCAGATCCCATGATATTGTACTGTCCCCTAACCCTACCGTCCAGATCCCATAGTACTGTACTCTGACCCTAACCCTACCGTCCAGACCCCATAGTACTGTACTCCTGACCCCTAACCCTACCGTCCAGACCCCATAGTACTATACTCTGACCCCTAACCCTACCGTCCAGACCCCATAGTACTGTACTCCTGACCCCTAACCCTACCGTCCAGACCCCATGATACTGTACTGTCCCCTAACCCTACCGTCCAGATCCCATAGTACTGTACTCCTGACCCCTAACCCTACCGTCCAGATCCCATGGTATTGTACTGTCCCCTAACCCTACCGTCCAGATCCCATGGTAATGTACTGTCCCCTAACCCTACCGTCCAGATCCCCATGATACTGTAAATGTCCCCATAACCCTACCGTCCAGACCCCCATGATCACTGTACTGTCCCCTAACCCTACCCGTCCAGATCCCATAAGTACTGTACTCCTGACCCCCCTAACCCTAACATCCAGACCCCATGATACTGTACTCTGACCCCTAACAACCCATACCGTCCAGACCCGATGATACAGTTACTCTGACCTAACCCTAACGTCCAGACCCCATGGTACTAGGTACTCCTGACACCTAACCCTACCGTCCAGACCCCATAGTACTGTACTCCCTGACCCTCTAACCCTGCCCGTCCAGAACTCCATGATATTGTACTGACCCCTAACCCTAACCGTACAAACCCATGATACCTGTAACTCCTGACCCCTAACCCTACCGTCCAGACCCCATGATAATGTACTTCCTGACCCCTAACCCTACCGTCCAGACCCCATAGTACTGTACTCCTGGACCCCTAACCCCTACCGTCCAGACCCCAGCTACGATACTGTACTCTGACCCCTAACCCTACCGTCCAGACCCCATGGTACTGTACTCTGACCCCTAACCCTACCGTCCAGACCCCATGATACTGTACTCCTGACCCCTAACCCTACCGTCCAGACCCCATGATACTGTACTGACCCCTAACCCTACCGTCCAGACCCCATGATACTGTACTCTGACCCCTAACCCTACCGTCCAGACCCCATGATACTGTACTCTGACCCTAACCCTACCGTCCAGACCCCATAGTACTGTACTCTGACCCCTAACCCTACCGTCCAGACCCATAGATACTGTACTCTGACCCCTAACCCTACCGTCCAGACCCCATGATACTGTACTCTGACCCCTAACCCTACCGTCCAGACCCCATGATACTGTACTCTGACCCCTAACCCTACCGTCCAGACCCCATGATACTGTACTGTCCCCTAACCCTACCGTCCAGACCCCATGATACTGTACTGTCCCCTAACCCTACCGTCCAGATCCCATAGTACTGTACTCCTGACCCCTAACCCTACCCTCCAGACCCATGATACTGTACTGTCCCCTTAACCCTACCGTCCAGATCCCATGATATTGTACCTGTCCCCTAACCCTACCGTCCAGATCCCATAGTACTGTACTCTGACCCTAACCCTACCGTCCAGACCCCATAGTACTGTACTCCTGACCCCTAACCCTACCGTCCAGACCCCATGATACTGTACTCTGACCCCTAACCCTACCGGTCCAGACCCCATGATACTGTACTGTCCCCTAACCCTACCGTCCAGATCCATGAGTACTGTACTCTGACCCCTAACCCTACCGTCCAGACCCCATAGTACTGTACTCTGACCCCTAACCCTACCGTCCAGACCCCCATGAGTACTGTACTCCTGACCCCTAACCCTACCGTCCAGACCCCCATGAATACTGTACTGTCCCCCTAACCCTACCGTCCAGATCCCATGGTACTGTACTCCTGACCGCCTAACCCTACCGTACAGACCCATGATACTGGACTGTCCCCTAACCTACCGTCCAGATCCCATAGTACTGTACTCCTGACCCCTAACCCTACCGTCCAGATCCCATAGTACTGTACTCCTGACCCCTAACCCTACCGTCCAGACCCCATAGTACTGTACTCCTGATCCCTAACCCTACCGTCCAGACCCCATGATACTGTACTCTGACCCTAACCCTACCGTCCAGACCCCATGATACTGTACTCTGACCCCTAACCCTACCGTCCAGACCCCCATGATATTGTACTGTCCCCTAACCCTACCGTCCAGATCCCATAGTACTGTACTCCTGACCCCTAACCCTACGTCCAGACCCCATGATATTGTACTGACCCCTAACCCTACCGTCCAGACCCCATGATACTGTACTCTGACCCCTACCCTACCGTCCAGACCCCATGATACTGTACTGTCCCCTAACCCTACCGTCCAGATCCCATAGTACTGTACTCCTGACCCCTAACCCTACCCGTACAGACCCCATGATACTGGACTGTTCCCCTAACCCTACCGTCAGATCCCATAGTACTGTACTCCTGACCCCTACCCTACCGTCCAGATCCCATAGTACTGTACTCCTGACCCCTAACCCTTACCGTCCAGACCCCATATACTGTACTCTGATCCCTAACCCTACCGTCCAGACCCCATGATACTGTACTCTGACCCCTAACCCTACCGTCCAGACCCCATGATACTGTACTGTCCCCTAACCCTACCGTCCAGATCCCATAGTACTGTACTCCTGACCCCTAACCCTACCATCCAGACCCCATGATATTGTACTGACCCCTAACCCTACCATCCAGACCCATGATACTGTACTCTGACCCCTAACGCTACCGTCCAGACCCGAAGATACTGTACTCTGACCCCTAACCATACCGTCCAGACCCATGATACTGTAATCTGACCCCTAACCCTACCGGTCCAGACCCCATGATACTGTACTCTGAACCCTAACCCTACCGTCCAGACCCCATGATACTGTACTGTCCCCTAACCCTACCGTCCAGACCCCATGATACTGTACTGTCCCTAACCCTACCGTCCAGATCCCATAGTACTGTACTCCTGACCCCTAACCCTACCCTCCAGACCCCATGATACTGTACTGTCCCCTAACCCTACCGTCCAGATCCCATGATATTGTACTGTCCCCTAACCCTACCGTCCAGATCCCATAGTACTGTACTCTGACCCCTAACCCTACCGTCCAGACCCCATAGTACTGTACTCCTGACCCCTAACCCTACCGTCCAGACCCCATGATATTGTACTGACCCCTAACCCTACCGTCCAGACCCCATGATACTGTACTCTGACCCCTAACCCTACCGTCCAGACCCCATGATATTGTACTGTCCCCTAACCCTACCGTCCAGATCCCATAGTACTGTACTCCTGACCCCTAACCCTACCGTCCAGACCCCATGATATTGTACTGACCCCTAACCCTACCGTCCAGACCCCATGATACTGTACTCTGACCCCTAACCCTACCGTCCAGACCCCATGATACTGTACTGTCCCCTAACCCTACCGTCCAGATCCCATAGTACTGTACTCCTGACCCCTAACCCTACCGTACAGACCCCATGATACTGGACTGTCCCCTAACCCTACCGTCCAGATCCCATAGTACTGTACTCCTGACCCCTAACCCTACCGTCCAGATCCCATAGTACTGTACTCCTGACCCCTAACCCTACCGTCCAGACCCCATAGTACTGTACTCCTGATCCCTAACCCTACCGTCCAGACCCCATGATACTGTACTCTGACCCCTAACCCTACCGTCCAGACCCCATGATACTGTACTCTGACCCCTAACCCTACCGTCCAGACCCCATGATATTGTACTGTCCCCTAACCCTACCGTCCAGATCCCATAGTACTGTACTCCTGACCCCTAACCCTACCGTCCAGACCCCATGATATTGTACTGACCCCTAACCCTACCGTCCAGACCCCATGATACTGTACTCTGACCCCTAACCCTACCGTCCAGACCCCATGATACTGTACTGTCCCCTAACCCTACCGTCCAGATCCCATAGTACTGTACTCCTGACCCCTAACCCTACCGTACAGACCCCATGATACTGGACTGTCCCCTAACCCTACCGTCCAGATCCCATAGTACTGTACTCCTGACCCCTAACCCTACCGTCCAGATCCCATAGTACTGTACTCCTGACCCCTAACCCTACCGTCCAGACCCCATAGTACTGTACTCCTGATCCCTAACCCTACCGTCCAGACCCCATGATACTGTACTCTGACCCCTAACCCTACCGTCCAGACCCCATGATACTGTACTGTCCCCTAACCCTACCGTCCAGATCCCATAGTACTGTACTCCTGACCCCTAACCCTACCATCCAGACCCCATGATATTGTACTGACCCCTAACCCTACCATCCAGACCCCATGATACTGTACTCTGACCCCTAACACTACCGTCCAGACCCCATGGTACTGTACTCTGACCCCTAACCCTACCGTCCAGACCCCATAGTACTGTACTCCTGACCCCTAACCCACCGTCCAGACCCCATGATATTGTACTGACCCCTAACCCTACCATCCAGACCCCATGATACTGTACTCTGACCCCTAACGCTACCGTCCAGACCCGAAGATACTGTACTCTGACCCCTAACCATACCGTCCAGACCCCATGATACTGTACTCTGACCCCTAACCCTACCGTCCAGACCCCATGATACTGTACTCTGAACCCTAACCCTACCGTCCAGACCCCATGATACTGTACTGTCCCCTAACCCTACCGTCCAGACCCCATGATACTGTACTGTCCCCTAACCCTACCGTCCAGACCCCATGATACTGTACTGTCCCCTAACCCTACCGTCCAGATCCCATAGTACTGTACTCCTGACCCCCTAACCCTACCATCCAGACCCCATGATACTGTACTCTGACCCCTAACCCTACCGTCCAGACCCGATGATACAGTACTCTGACCTAACCCTACCGTCCAGACCCCATGGTACTGTACTCTGACCCCTAACCCTACCGTCCAGACCCCATAGTACTGTACTCCTGACCCCTAACCCTGCCGTCCAGACCCCATGATATTGTACTGACCCCTAACCCTACCGTCCAAACCCCATGATACTGTACTCTGACCCCTAACCCTACCGTCCAGACCCCATGATAATGTACTCTGACCCCTAACCCTACCGTCCAGACCCCATAGTACTGTACTCCTGACCCCTAACCCTACCGTCCAGACCCGAAGATACTGTACTCTGACCCCTAACCATACCGTCCAGACCCCATGATACTGTAATCTGACCCCTAACCCTACCGTCCAGACCCCATGATACTGTACTCTGAACCCTAACCCTACCGTCCAGACCCCATGATACTGTACTGTCCCCTAACCCTACCGTCCAGACCCCATGATACTGTACTGTCCCCTAACCCTACCGTCCAGATCCCATAGTACTGTACTCCTGACCCCTAACCCTACCCTCCAGACCCCATGATACTGTACTGTCCCCTAACCCTACCGTCCAGATCCCATGATATTGTACTGTCCCCTAACCCTACCGTCCAGATCCCATAGTACTGTACTCTGACCCCTAACCCTACCGTCCAGACCCCATAGTACTGTACTCCTGACCCCTAACCCTACCGTCCAGACCCCATGATATTGTACTGACCCCTAACCCTACCGTCCAGACCCCATGATACTGTACTCTGACCCCTAACCCTACCGTCCAGACCCCATGATATTGTACTGTCCCCTAACCCTACCGTCCAGATCCCATAGTACTGTACTCCTGACCCCTAACCCTACCGTCCAGACCCCATGATATTGTACTGACCCCTAACCCTACCGTCCAGACCCCATGATACTGTACTCTGACCCCTAACCCTACCGTCCAGACCCCATGATACTGTACTGTCCCCTAACCCTACCGTCCAGATCCCATAGTACTGTACTCCTGACCCCTAACCCTACCGTACAGACCCCATGATACTGGACTGTCCCCTAACCCTACCGTCCAGATCCCATAGTACTGTACTCCTGACCCCTAACCCTACCGTCCAGATCCCATAGTACTGTACTCCTGACCCCTAACCCTACCGTCCAGACCCCATAGTACTGTACTCCTGATCCCTAACCCTACCGTCCAGACCCCATGATACTGTACTCTGACCCCTAACCCTACCGTCCAGACCCCATGATACTGTACTCTGACCCCTAACCCTACCGTCCAGACCCCATGATATTGTACTGTCCCCTAACCCTACCGTCCAGATCCCATAGTACTGTACTCCTGACCCCTAACCCTACCGTCCAGACCCCATGATATTGTACTGACCCCTAACCCTACCGTCCAGACCCCATGATACTGTACTCTGACCCCTAACCCTACCGTCCAGACCCCATGATACTGTACTGTCCCCTAACCCTACCGTCCAGATCCCATAGTACTGTACTCCTGACCCCTAACCCTACCGTACAGACCCCATGATACTGGACTGTCCCCTAACCCTACCGTCCAGATCCCATAGTACTGTACTCCTGACCCCTAACCCTACCGTCCAGATCCCATAGTACTGTACTCCTGACCCCTAACCCTACCGTCCAGACCCCATAGTACTGTACTCCTGATCCCTAACCCTACCGTCCAGACCCCATGATACTGTACTCTGACCCCTAACCCTACCGTCCAGACCCCATGATACTGTACTGTCCCCTAACCCTACCGTCCAGATCCCATAGTACTGTACTCCTGACCCCTAACCCTACCATCCAGACCCCATGATATTGTACTGACCCCTAACCCTACCATCCAGACCCCATGATACTGTACTCTGACCCCTAACACTACCGTCCAGACCCCATGGTACTGTACTCTGACCCCTAACCCTACCGTCCAGACCCCATAGTACTGTACTCCTGACCCCTAACCCACCGTCCAGACCCCATGATATTGTACTGACCCCTAACCCTACCATCCAGACCCCATGATACTGTACTCTGACCCCTAACGCTACCGTCCAGACCCGAAGATACTGTACTCTGACCCCTAACCATACCGTCCAGACCCCATGATACTGTACTCTGACCCCTAACCCTACCGTCCAGACCCCATGATACTGTACTCTGAACCCTAACCCTACCGTCCAGACCCCATGATACTGTACTGTCCCCTAACCCTACCGTCCAGACCCCATGATACTGTACTGTCCCCTAACCCTACCGTCCAGATCCCATAGTACTGTACTCCTGACCCCTAACCCTACCCTCCAGACCCCATGATACTGTACTGTCCCCTAACCCTACCGTCCAGATCCCATGATATTGTACTGTCCCCTAACCCTACCGTCCAGATTCCATAGTACTGTACTCTGACCCCTAACCCTACCGTCCAGACCCCATAGTACTGTACTCCTGACCCCTAACCCTACCGTCCAGACCCCATGATATTGTACTGACCCCTAACCCTACCGTCCAGACCCCATGATACTGTACTCTGACCCCTAACCCTACCGTCCAGACACCATGATACTGTACTGTCCCCTAACCCTACCGTCCAGATCCCATAGTACTGTACTCCTGACCCCTAACCCTACCGTCCAGACCCCATGATACTGGACTGTCCCCTAACCCTACCGTCCAGATCCCATAGTACTGTACTCCTGACCCCTAACCCTACCGGCCAGATCCCATATTACTGTACTCCTGACCCCTAACCCTACCGTCCAGACCCCATAGTACTGTACTCCTGATCCCTAACCCTACCGTCCAGACCCCATGATACTGTACTCTGACCCCTAACCCTACCGTCCAGACCCCATGATACTGTACTGTCCCCTAACCCTACCGTCCAGATCCCATAGTACTGTACTCCTGACCCCTAACCCTACCATCCAGACCCCATGATACTGTACTCTGACCCCTAACCCTACCGTCCAGACCCGATGATACTGTACTCTGACCCCTAACACTACCGTCCAGACCCCATGGTACTGTACTCTGACCCCTAACCCTACCGTCCAGACCCCATAGTACTGTACTCCTGACCCCTAACCCACCGTCCAGACCCCATGATATTGTACTGACCCCTAACCCTACCATCCAGACCCATGATACTGTACTCTGACCCCTAACCCTACCGTCCAGACCCCATGATACTGTACTGTCCCCTAACCCTACCGTCCAGATCCCATAGTACTGTACTCCTGACCCCTAACCCTACCGTCCAGATCCCTTGGTACTGTACTGTCCCCTAACCCTACCGTCCAGGCCCCATGATACTGTAATGTCCCCTAACCCTACCGTCCAGATCCCATGATACTGTACTGTCCCCTAACCCTACCGTCCAGACCCCATAGTACTGTACTCTGACCCCTAACCCTACCCTCCAGACCCCATGATACTGTACTGTCCCCTAACCCTACCGTCCAGATCCCATGATATTGTACTGTCCCCTAACCCTACCGTCCAGATCCCATAGTACTGTACTCCTGACCCCTAACCCTACCATCCAGACCCCATGATATTGTACTGACCCCTAACCCTACCATCCAGACCCCATGATACTGTACTCTGACCCCTAACACTACCGTCCAGACCCCATGGTACTGTACTCTGACCCCTAACCCTACCGTCCAGACCCCATAGTACTGTACTCCTGACCCCTAACCCACCGTCCAGACCCCATGATATTGTACTGACCCCTAACCCTACCATCCAGACCCCATGATACTGTACTCTGACCCCTAACGCTACCGTCCAGACCCGAAGATACTGTACTCTGACCCCTAACCATACCGTCCAGACCCCATGATACTGTACTCTGACCCCTAACCCTACCGTCCAGACCCCATGATACTGTACTCTGAACCCTAACCCTACCGTCCAGACCCCATGATACTGTACTGTCCCCTAACCCTACCGTCCAGACCCCATGATACTGTACTGTCCCCTAACCCTACCGTCCAGATCCCATAGTACTGTACTCCTGACCCCTAACCCTACCCTCCAGACCCCATGATACTGTACTGTCCCCTAACCCTACCGTCCAGATCCCATGATATTGTACTGTCCCCTAACCCTACCGTCCAGATTCCATAGTACTGTACTCTGACCCCTAACCCTACCGTCCAGACCCCATAGTACTGTACTCCTGACCCCTAACCCTACCGTCCAGACCCCATGATATTGTACTGACCCCTAACCCTACCGTCCAGATCCCATAGTACTGTACTCCTGACCCCTAACCCTACCGTCCAGACCCCATGATACTGGACTGTCCCCTAACCCTACCGTCCAGATCCCATAGTACTGTACTCCTGACCCCTAACCCTACCGGCCAGATCCCATATTACTGTATTCCTGACCCCTAACCCTACCGTCCAGACCCCATAGTACTGTACTCCTGATCCCTAACCCTACCGTCCAGATCCCATAGTACTGTACTCTGACCCCTAACCCTACCGTCCAGACCCCATAGTACTGTACTCCTGACCCCTAACCCTACCGTCCAGACCCCATGATATTGTACTGACCCCTAACCCTACCGTCCAGACCCCATGATACTGTACTCTGACCCCTAAACCCTACCGTCCAGACCCATGATATTGTACTGTCCCCTAACCCTACCGTCCAGATCCCATAGTACTGTACTCCTGACCCCTAACCCTACCGTCCAGACCCCATGATATTGTACTGACCCCTAACCCTACCGTCCAGACCCCATGATACTGTACTCTGACCCCTAACCCTACCGTCCAGACCCCATGATACTGTACTGTCCCCTAACCCTACCGTCCAGATCCCATAGTACTGTACTCCTGACCCCTAACCCTACCGTACAGACCCCATGATACTGGACTGTCCCCTAACCCTACCGTCCAGATCCCATAGTACTGTACTCCTGACCCCTAACCCTACCGTCCAGATCCCATAGTACTGTACTCCTGACCCCTAACCCTACCGTCCAGACCCCATAGTACTGTACTCCTGATCCCTAACCCTACCGTCCAGACCCCATGATACTGTACTCTGACCCCTAACCCTACCGTCCAGACCCCATGATACTGTACTCTGACCCCTAACCCTACCGTCCAGACCCCATGATATTGTACTGTCCCCTAACCCCTACCGTCCAGATCCCATAGTACTGTACTCCTGACCCCTAACCCTACCGTCCAGACCCCATGATATTGTACTGACCCCTAACCCTACCGTCCAGACCCCATGATACTGTACTCTGACCCCTAACCCTACCGTCCAGACCCCATGATACTGTACTGTCCCCTAACCCTACCGTCCAGATCCCATAGTACTGTACTCCTGACCCCTAACCCTACCGTACAGACCCCATGATACTGGACTGTCCCCTAACCCTACCGTCCAGATCCCATAGTACTGTACTCCTGACCCCTAACCCTACCGTCCAGATCCCATAGTACTGTACTCCTGACCCCTAACCCTACCGTCCAGACCCCATAGTACTGTACTCCTGATCCCTAACCCTACCGTCCAGACCCCATGATACTGTACTCTGACCCCTAACCCTACCGTCCAGACCCCATGATACTGTACTGTCCCCTAACCCTACCGTCCAGATCCCATAGTACTGTACTCCTGACCCCTAACCCTACCATCCAGACCCCATGATATTGTACTGACCCCTAACCCTACCATCCAGACCCCATGATACTGTACTCTGACCCCTAACACTACCGTCCAGACCCCATGGTACTGTACTCTGACCCCTAACCCTACCGTCCAGACCCCATAGTACTGTACTCCTGACCCCTAACCCACCGTCCAGACCCCATGATATTGTACTGACCCCTAACCCTACCATCCAGACCCCATGATACTGTACTCTGACCCCTAACGCTACCGTCCAGACCCGAAGATACTGTACTCTGACCCCTAACCATACCGTCCAGACCCCATGATACTGTACTCTGACCCCTAACCCTACGTCCAGACCCCATGATACTGTACTCTGAACCCTAACCCTACCGTCCAGACCCCATGATACTGTACTGTCCCCTAACCCTACCGTCCAGACCCCATGATACTGTACTGTCCCCTAACCCTACCGTCCAGACCCCATGATACTGTACTGTCCCCTAACCCTACCGTCCAGATCCCATAGTACTGTACTCCTGACCCCCTAACCCTACCATCCAGACCCCATGATACTGTACTCTGACCCCTAACCCTACCGTCCAGACCCGATGATACAGTACTCTGACCTAACCCTACCGTCCAGACCCCATGGTACTGTACTCTGACCCCTAACCCTACCGTCCAGACCCCATAGTACTGTACTCCTGACCCCTAACCCTGCCGTCCAGACCCCATGATATTGTACTGACCCCTAACCCTACCGTCCAAACCCCATGATACTGTACTCTGACCCCTAACCCTACCGTCCAGACCCCATGATAATGTACTCTGACCCCTAACCCTACCGTCCAGACCCCATAGTACTGTACTCCTGACCCCTAACCCTACCGTCCAGACCCGAAGATACTGTACTCTGACCCCTAACCATACCGTCCAGACCCCATGATACTGTAATCTGACCCTAACCCTACCGTCCAGACCCCATGATACTGTACTCTGAACCCTAACCCTAACCGTCCAGACCCCATGATACTGTACTGTCCCCTAACCCTACCGTCCAGACCCCATGATACTGTACTGTCCCCTAACCCTACCCGTCCAGATCCCATAGTACTGTACTCCTGACCCCTAACCCTACCCTCCAGACCCCATGATACTGTACTGTCCCCTAACCCTACCGTCCAGATCCCATGATATTGTACTGTCCCCTAACCCTACCGTCCAGATCCCATAGTACTGTACTCTGACCCCTAACCCTACCGTCCAGACCCCATAGTACTGTACTCCTGACCCCTAACCCTACCGTCCAGACCCCATGATATTGTACTGACCCCTAACCCTACCGTCCAGACCCCATGATACTGTACTCTGACCCCTAACCCTACCGTCCAGACCCCATGATATTGTACTGTCCCCTAACCCTACCGTCCAGATCCCATAGTACTGTACTCCTGACCCCTAACCCTACCGTCCAGACCCCATGATATTGTACTGACCCCTAACCCTACCGTCCAGACCCCATGATACTGTACTCTGACCCCTAACCCTACCGTCCAGACCCCATGATACTGTACTGTCCCCTAACCCTACCGTCCAGATCCCATAGTACTGTACTCCTGACCCCTAACCCTACCGTACAGACCCCATGATACTGGACTGTCCCCTAACCCTACCGTCCAGATCCCATAGTACTGTACTCCTGACCCCTAACCCTACCGTCCAGATCCCATAGTACTGTACTCCTGACCCCTAACCCTACCGTCCAGACCCCATAGTACTGTACTCCTGATCCCTAACCCTACCGTCCAGACCCCATGATACTGTACTCTGACCCCTAACCCTACCGTCCAGACCCCATGATACTGTACTCTGACCCTAACCCTACCGTCCAGACCCCATGATATTGTACTGTCCCCTAACCCTACCGTCCAGATCCCATAGTACTGTACTCCTGACCCCTAACCCTACCGTCCAGACCCCATGATATTGTACTGACCCTAACCCTACCGTCCAGACCCCATGATACTGTACTCTGACCCCCTAACCCTACCGTCCAGACCCCATGATACTGTACTGTCCCCTAACCCTACCGTCCAGATCCCATAGTACTGTACTCTGACCCCTAACCCCTACCGTACAGACCCCATGATACTGGACTGTCCCCTAACCCTACCGTCCAGATCCATAGTACTGTAACTCCTGACCCCCTAACCCTACCGTCCAGATCCCATAGTACTGTACTCCTGACCCCTAACCCTACCGTCCAGACCCCATAGTACTGTACTCCTGATCCCTAACCCTACCGTCCAGACCCCATGATACTGTACTTCTGACCCCTAACCCTACCGTCCAGACCCCATGATACTGGTACTGTCCCCTAACCCTACCGTCAGCATCCCATAGTACTGTAACTCCTGACCCCTAACCTACATCCAGACCCCATGATATTGTACTGACCCCTAACCCTACCATCCAGACCCCATGATCCTGTACTCTGACCCCTAACACTACCGTCAGACCCATGGTACTGTACTCTGACCCCTACCCCTACCGTCCAGACCCCATAGTACTGTACTCTGACCCCTACCCACCGTCCCAGAACCCCATGATATTGTACTGACCCCTAACCCTACCATCCAGACCCCATGATACTGTACTCTGACCCCTAACGCTACCGTCCAGACCCGAAGATACTGTACTCTGACCCCTAACCATACCGTCCAGACCCCATGATACTGTACTCTGACCCCTAACCCTACGTCCAGACCCCATGATACGTACTCTGAACCCTAACCTACCGTCCAGACCCCATGATACTGTACTGTCCCCTAACCCTACCGTCCAGACCCCATGATACTGTACTGTCCCCTAACCCTACCGTCCAGATCCCATAGTACTGTACTCCTGACCCCTAACCCCTACCCTCCAGACCCCATGATACTGTACTGTCCCCTAACCCTACCGTCCAGATCCCATGATATTGTACTGTCCCCTAACCCTACCGTCCAGATTCCATAGTACTGTACTCTGACCCCCTAACCCTACCGTCACAGACCCCATAGTACTGTACTCCTGACCCCTAAACCCTACCGTCCAGACCCCATGATATTGTACTGACCCCTAACCCTACCGTCCAGACCCCATGATACTGTACTCTGACCCCTAACCCTACCGTCCAGACACCATGATACTGTACTGTCCCCTAACCCTACTACCGTCCAGATCCCATAGTACTGTACTCCTGACCCCTAACCCTACCGTCCAGACCCCATGATACTGGACTGTCCCCTAACCCTACCGTCCAGTCCCATAGTACTGTACTCCTGACCCCTAACCCTACCGGCCAGATCCCATATTACTGTACTCCTGACCCTAACCCTACCGTCCAGACCCCATAGTACTGTACTCCTGATCCCTAACCCTACCGTCCAGACCCCATGATACTGTACTCTTGACCCCTAACCCTACCGTCCAGACCCATGATACTGTACTGTCCCCTAACCCTAACCGTCCAGATCCCATAGTACTGTACTCCTGACCCCTAACCCTACCATCCAGACCCCATGATACTGTACTCTGACCCCTAACCCTACCGTCCAGACCCGATGATACTGGTACTCTGACCCATAACACTACCGTCCAGACCCCATGGTACTGTACTCTGACCCCTAACCCTACCGTCCAGACCCCATAGTACTGTACTCCTGACCCTACCCACCGTCCAGACCCCATGATATTGTACTGACCCCTAACCCTACCATCCAGACCCCATGATACTGTACTCTGACCCCTAACCCTACCGTCCAGACCCCATGATACTGTACTGTCCCCTAACCCTACCGTCCAGATCCCATAGTACTGTACTCCTGACCCCTAACCCTACCGTCAAGATCCCTTGGTACTGTACTGTCCCCTAACCCTACCGTCCAGGCCCCATGATACTGTAATGTCCCCTAACCCTACCGTCCAGATCCCATGATACTGTACTGTCCCCTAACCCTACCGTCCAGACCCCATAGTACTGTACTCTGACCCCTAACCCTACCCTCCAGACCCCATGATACTGTACTGTCCCCTAACCCTACCGTCCAGATCCCATGATATTGTACTGTCCCCTAACCCTACCGTCCAGATCCCATAGTACTGTACTCCTGACCCCTAACCCTACCATCCAGACCCCATGATATTGTACTGACCCCTAACCCTACCATCCAGACCCCATGATACTGTACTCTGACCCCTAACACTACCGTCCAGACCCCATGGTACTGTACTCTGACCCCTAACCCTACCGTCCAGACCCCATAGTACTGTACTCCTGACCCCTAACCCACCGTCCAGACCCCATGATATTGTACTGACCCCTAACCCTACCATCCAGACCCCATGATACTGTACTCTGACCCCTAACGCTACCGTCCAGACCCGAAGATACTGTACTCTGACCCCTAACCATACCGTCCAGACCCCATGATACTGTACTCTGACCCCTAACCCTACCGTCCAGACCCCATGATACTGTACTCTGAACCCTAACCCTACCGTCCAGACCCCATGATACTGTACTGTCCCCTAACCCTACCGTCCAGACCCCATGATACTGTACTGTCCCCTAACCCTACCGTCCAGATCCCATAGTACTGTACTCCTGACCCCTAACCCTACCCTCCAGACCCCATGATACTGTACTGTCCCCTAACCCTACCGTCCAGATCCCATGATATTGTACTGTCCCCTAACCCTACCGTCCAGATTCCATAGTACTGTACTCTGACCCCTAACCCTACCGTCCAGACCCCATAGTACTGTACTCCTGACCCCTAACCCTCCGTCCAGGACCCCATGATATTGTACTGACCCCTAACCCTACCGTCCAGACCCCATGATACTGTACTCTGACCCCTAACCCTACCGTCCAGACACCATGATACTGTACTGTCCCCTAACCCTACCGTCCAGATCCCATAGTACTGTACTCCTGACCCTAACCCTACCGTCCAGACCCCATGATACTGGACTGTCCCCTAACCCACCGTCCAGATCCCATAGTACTGTACTCCTGACCCCTAAACCCTACCGGCCAGATCCCCATATTACTGTACTCCTGACCCCTAACCCTACCGTCCAGACCCCATAGTACTGTACTCCTGATCCTAACCCTACCGTCCAGACCCCATGATACTGTACTTTGACCCCTAACCCTACCGTCCAGACCCCATGATACTGTACTGTCCCCTAACCCTACCGTCCAGATCCCATAGTACTGTACTCCTGACCCCTAACCCTACCATCCAGACCCCATGATACTGTACTCTGACCCCTAACCCTACCATCCAGACCCGATGATACTGTACTCTGACCCCTAACACTACCGTCCAGACCCCATGGTACTGTACTCTGACCCCTAACCCTACCGTCCAGACCCCATAGTACTGTACTCCTGACCCCTAACCCACCGTCCAGACCCCATGATATTGTACTGACCCCTAACCCTACCATCCAGACCCCATGATACTGTACTCTGACCCCTAACCCCTACCGTCCAGACCCCATGATACTGTACTGTCCCCTAACCCTACCGTCCAGATCCCATAGTACTGTACTCCTGACCCCTAACCCTACCGTCCAGATCCCTTGGTACTGTACTGTCCCCTAACCCTACCGTCCAGGCCCCATGATACTGTAATGTCCCCTAACCCTACCGTCCAGATCCCATGATACTGTACTGTCCCCTAACCCTACCGTCCAGACCCCATAGTACTGTACTCTGACCCCTAACCCTACCCTCCAGACCCCATGATACTGTACTGTCCCCTAACCCTACCGTCCAGATCCCATGATATTGTACTGTCCCCTAACCCTACCGTCCAGATCCCATAGTACTGTACTCTGACCCCTAACCCTACCGTCCAGATCCCATGATATTGTACTGTCCCCTAACCCTACCGTCCAGATCCCATAGTACTGTACTCTGACCCCTAACCCTACCCTCCAGCCCCATGATACTGTACTGACCCCTACCCCTACCGTCCAGACCCGATGATACTGTACTCTGACCCCTAACCCTACCGTCCAGACCCCATGGTACTGTACTCTGACCCCTAACCCTACCATCCAGACCCCATGGTACTGTACTCCTGACCCCTAACCCTACCCTCCAGACCCCATGATACTGTACTGTCCCCTAACCCTACCGTCCAGATCCCATGGTACTGTACTCCTGACCCCTAACCCTACCCTCCAGACCCCATGATACTGTACTGTCCCCTAACCCTACCGTCCAGATCCCATGATATTGTACTGTCCCCTAACCCTACCGTCCAGATCCCATAGTACTGTACTCTGACCCCTAACCCTACCGTCCAGACCCCATAGTACTGTACTCCTGACCCCTAACCTTACCTCCAGACCCCATAGTACTGTACTCCTGACCCCTAACCCTACCGTCCAGACCCCATGATACTGTACTGTCCCCTAACCCTACCGTCCAGATCCCATGGTACTGTACTCTGACCCCTAACCCTACCGTCCAGACCCCATAGTACTGTACTCCTGACCCCTAACCCTACCGTCCAGACCCCATGATACTGTACTGTCCCCTAACCCTACCGTCCAGATCCCATGGTACTGTACTCCTGACCCCTAACCCTACCCTCCAGACCCCATGATACTGTCCTGTCCCCTAACCCTACCGTCCAGATCCCATGATATTGTACTGTCCCCTAACCCTACCGTCCAGATCCCATAGTACTGTACTCTGACCCCTAACCCTACCGTCCAGACCCCATAGTACTGTACTCCTGACCTCTAACCCTACCGTCCAGACCCCATAGTACTATACTCTGACCCCTAACCCTACCGTCCAGACCCCATAGTACTGTACTCCTGACCCCTAACCCTACCGTCCAGACCCCATGATACTGTACTGTCCCCTAACCCTACCGTCCAGATCCCATAGTACTGTACTCCTGACCCCTAACCCTACCGTCCAGATTCCATGGTGTTGTACTGTCCCCTAACCCTACCGTCCAGATCCCATGGTAATGTACTGTCCCCTAACCCTACCGTCCAGATCCCATGATACTGTACTGTCCCCTAACCCTACCGTCCAGACCCCATGATACTGTACTGTCACCTAACCCTACCGTCCAGACCCCATAGTACTGTACTCCTGACCCCTAACCCTACCGTCCAGACCCCATGATACTGTACTCTGACCCCTAACCCTACCGTCCAGATCCCATGGTATTGTACTGTCCCCTAACCCTACCGTCCAGATCCCTTGGTACTGTACTGTCCCCTAACCCTACCGTCCAGGCCCCATGATACTGTAATGTCCCCTAACCCTACCGTCCAGACCCGATGATACTGTACTCTGACCCCTAACCCTACCGTCCAGACCCCATTGTACTGTACTCTGACCCCTAACCCTACCGTCCAGACCCCATAGTACTGTACTCCTGACCCCTAACCCTACCGTCCAGACCCCATGATACTGTACTGTCACCTAACCCTACCGTCCAGACCCCATAGTACTGTACTCCTGACCCCTAACCCTACCGTCCAGACCCCATGATACTGTACTCTGACCCCTAACCCTACCGTCCAGATCCCATGGTATTGTACTGTCCCCTAACCCTACCGTCCAGATCCCTTGGTACTGTACTGTCCCCTAACCCTACCGTCCAGGCCCCATGATACTGGACTGTCCCCTAACCCTACCGTCCAGATCCCATAGTACTGTACTCCTGACCCCTAACCCTACCGTCCAGATCCCATAGTACTGTACTCCTGACCCCTAACCCTACCGTCCAGACCCCATAGTACTGTACTCCTGACCCCTAACCCTACCGTCCAGAGCCCATGATACTGTACTCTGACCCCTAACCCTACCGTCCAGACCCCATGATACTGTAATGTCCCCTAACCCTACCGTCCAGACCCGATGATACTGTACTCTGACCCCTAACCCTACCGTCCAGACCCCATGGTACTGTACTCTGACCCCTAACCCTACCGTCCAGACCCCATAGTACTGTACTCCTGACCCCTAACCCTAACGTCCAGACCCCATGATATTGTACTGCATCCTAACCCTACCGTCCAAACCCCATGATACTGTACTCTGACCCCTAACCCTACCGTCCAGACCCCATGATAATGTACTCTGACCCCTAACCCTACCGTCCAGACCCCATAGTACTGTACTCCTGACCCCCTAACCCTACCGTCCAGACCCGAAGATACTGTACTCTGACCCCTAACCATACCGTCCAGACCCCATGATACTGTACTCTGACCCCTAACCCTACCGTCCAGACCCCATGATACTGTACTCTGAACCCTAACCCTACCGTCCAGACCCCATGATACTGTACTGTCCCCTAACCCTACCGTCCAGACCCCATGATACTTTACTGTCCCCTAACCCTACCGTCCAGATCCCATAGTACTGTACTCCTGACCCCTAACCCTACCCTCCAGACCCCATGATACTGTACTGTCCCCTAACCCTACCGTCCAGATCCCATGATATTGTACTCTGACCCCTAACCCTACCGTCCAGATCCCATAGTACTGTACTCTGACCCCTAACCCTACCGTCCAGACCCCATAGTACTGTACTCCTGACCCCTAACCCTACCGTCCAGAACCCATAGTACTGTACTCCTGACCCCTAACCCTACCGTCCAGACCCCATAGTACTGTACTCCTGACCCCTAACCCTACCGTCCAGACCCCATGATACTGTACTCTGACCCCTAACCCTACCGTCCAGACCCCATGATACTGTACTGTCCCCTAACCCTACCGTCCAGATCCCATAGTACTGTACTCCTGACCCCTAACCCTACCATCCAGACCCCATGATACTGTACTCTGACCCCTAACCCTACCGTCCAGACCCGATGATACTGTACTCTGACCCCTAACACTACCGTCCAGACCCCATGGTACTGTACTCTGACCCCTAACCCTACCGTCCAGACCCCATAGTACTGTACTCCTGACCCCTAACCCACCGTCCAGACCCCATGATATTGTACTGACCCCTAACCCTACCATCCAGACCCCATGATACTGTACTCTGACCCCTAACGCTACCGTCCAGACCCGAAGATACTGTACTCTGACCCCTAACCATACCGTCCAGACCCCATGATACTGTACTCTGACCCCTAACCCTACCGTCCAGACCCCATGATACTGTACTCTGAACCCTAACCCTACCGTCCAGACCCCATGATACTGTACTGTCCCCTAACCCTACCGTCCAGACCCCATGATACTGTACTGTCCCCTAACCCTACCGTCCAGATCCCATAGTACTGTACTCCTGACCCCTAACCCTACCCTCCAGACCCCATGATACTGTACTGTCCCCTAACCCTACCGTCCAGATCCCATGATATTGTACTGTCCCCTAACCCTACCGTCCAGATTCCATAGTACTGTACTCTGACCCCTAACCCTACCGTCCAGACCCCATAGTACTGTACTCCTGACCCCTAACCCTACCGTCCAGACCCCATGATATTGTACTGACCCCTAACCCTACCGTCCAGACCCCATGATACTGTACTCTGACCCCTAACCCTACCGTCCAGACACCATGATACTGTACTGTCCCCTAACCCTACCGTCCAGATCCCATAGTACTGTACTCCTGACCCCTAACCCTACCGTCCAGACCCCATGATACTGGACTGTCCCCTAACCCACCGTCCAGATCCCATAGTACTGTACTCCTGACCCCTAACCCTACCGGCCAGATCCCATATTACTGTACTCCTGACCCCTAACCCTACCGTCCAGACCCCATAGTACTGTACTCCTGATCCCTAACCCTACCGTCCAGACCCCATGATACTGTACTTTGACCCCTAACCCTACCGTCCAGACCCCATGATACTGTACTGTCCCCTAACCCTACCGTCCAGATCCCATAGTACTGTACTCCTGACCCCTAACCCTACCATCCAGACCCCATGATACTGTACTCTGACCCCTAACCCTACCATCCAGACCCGATGATACTGTACTCTGACCCCTAACACTACCGTCCAGACCCCATGGTACTGTACTCTGACCCCTAACCCTACCGTCCAGACCCCATAGTACTGTACTCCTGACCCCTAACCCACCGTCCAGACCCCATGATATTGTACTGACCCCTAACCCTACCATCCAGACCCCATGATACTGTACTCTGACCCCTAACCCTACCGTCCAGACCCCATGATACTGTACTGTCCCCTAACCCTACCGTCCAGATCCCATAGTACTGTACTCCTGACCCCTAACCCTACCGTCCAGATCCCTTGGTACTGTACTGTCCCCTAACCCTACCGTCCAGGCCCCATGATACTGTAATGTCCCCTAACCCTACCGTCCAGATCCCATGATACTGTACTGTCCCCTAACCCTACCGTCCAGACCCCATAGTACTGTACTCTGACCCCTAACCCTACCCTCCAGACCCCATGATACTGTACTGTCCCCTAACCCTACCGTCCAGATCCCATGATATTGTACTGTCCCCTAACCCTACCGTCCAGATCCCATAGTACTGTACTCTGACCCCTAACCCTACCGTCCAGATCCCATGATATTGTACTGTCCCCTAACCCTACCGTCCAGATCCCATAGTACTGTACTCTGACCCCTAACCCTACCCTCCAGCCCCATGATACTGTACTGACCCCTAACCCTACCGTCCAGACCCGATGATACTGTACTCTGACCCCTAACCCTACCGTCCAGACCCCATGGTACTGTACTCTGACCCCTAACCCTACCATCCAGACCCCATGGTACTGTACTCCTGACCCCTAACCCTACCCTCCAGACCCCATGATACTGTACTGTCCCCTAACCCTACCGTCCAGATCCCATGGTACTGTACTCCTGACCCCTAACCCTACCCTCCAGACCCCATGATACTGTACTGTCCCCTAACCCTACCGTCCAGATCCCATGATATTGTACTGTCCCCTAACCCTACCGTCCAGATCCCATAGTACTGTACTCTGACCCCTAACCCTACCGTCCAGACCCCATAGTACTGTACTCCTGACCCCTAACCTTACCGTCCAGACCCCATAGTACTGTACTCCTGACCCCTAACCCTACCGTCCAGACCCCATGATACTGTACTGTCCCCTAACCCTACCGTCCAGATCCCATGGTACTGTACTCTGACCCCTAACCCTACCGTCCAGACCCCATAGTACTGTACTCCTGACCCCTAACCCTACCGTCCAGACCCCATGATACTGTACTGTCCCCTAACCCTACCGTCCAGATCCCATGGTACTGTACTCCTGACCCCTAACCCTACCCTCCAGACCCCATGATACTGTCCTGTCCCCTAACCCTACCGTCCAGATCCCATGATATTGTACTGTCCCCTAACCCTACCGTCCAGATCCCATAGTACTGTACTCTGACCCCTAACCCTACCGTCCAGACCCCATAGTACTGTACTCCTGACCTCTAACCCTACCGTCCAGACCCCATAGTACTATACTCTGACCCCTAACCCTACCGTCCAGACCCCATAGTACTGTACTCCTGACCCCTAACCCTACCGTCCAGACCCCATGATACTGTACTGTCCCCTAACCCTACCGTCCAGATCCCATAGTACTGTACTCCTGACCCCTAACCCTACCGTCCAGATTCCATGGTGTTGTACTGTCCCCTAACCCTACCGTCCAGATCCCATGGTAATGTACTGTCCCCTAACCCTACCGTCCAGATCCCATGATACTGTACTGTCCCCTAACCCTACCGTCCAGACCCCATGATACTGTACTGTCACCTAACCCTACCGTCCAGACCCCATAGTACTGTACTCCTGACCCCTAACCCTACCGTCCAGACCCCATGATACTGTACTCTGACCCCTAACCCTACCGTCCAGATCCCATGGTATTGTACTGTCCCCTAACCCTACCGTCCAGATCCCTTGGTACTGTACTGTCCCCTAACCCTACCGTCCAGGCCCCATGATACTGTAATGTCCCCTAACCCTACCGTCCAGACCCGATGATACTGTACTCTGACCCCTAACCCTACCGTCCAGACCCCATTGTACTGTACTCTGACCCCTAACCCTACCGTCCAGACCCCATAGTACTGTACTCCTGACCCCTAACCCTACCGTCCAGACCCCATGATACTGTACTGTCACCTAACCCTACCGTCCAGACCCCATAGTACTGTACTCCTGACCCCTAACCCTACCGTCCAGACCCCATGATACTGTACTCTGACCCCTAACCCTACCGTCCAGATCCCATGGTATTGTACTGTCCCCTAACCCTACCGTCCAGATCCCTTGGTACTGTACTGTCCCCTAACCCTACCGTCCAGGCCCCATGATACTGGACTGTCCCCTAACCCTACCGTCCAGATCCCATAGTACTGTACTCCTGACCCCTAACCCTACCGTCCAGATCCCATAGTACTGTACTCCTGACCCCTAACCCTACCGTCCAGACCCCATAGTACTGTACTCCTGACCCCTAACCCTACCGTCCAGAGCCCATGATACTGTACTCTGACCCCTAACCCTACCGTCCAGACCCCATGATACTGTAATGTCCCCTAACCCTACCGTCCAGACCCGATGATACTGTACTCTGACCCCTAACCCTACCGTCCAGACCCCATGGTACTGTACTCTGACCCCTAACCCTACCGTCCAGACCCCATAGTACTGTACTCCTGACCCCTAACCCTAACGTCCAGACCCCATGATATTGTACTGCATCCTAACCCTACCGTCCAAACCCCATGATACTGTACTCTGACCCCTAACCCTACCGTCCAGACCCCATGATAATGTACTCTGACCCCTAACCCTACCGTCCAGACCCCATAGTACTGTACTCCTGACCCCTAACCCTACCGTCCAGACCCGAAGATACTGTACTCTGACCCCTAACCATACCGTCCAGACCCCATGATACTGTACTCTGACCCCTAACCCTACCGTCCAGACCCCATGATACTGTACTCTGAACCCTAACCCTACCGTCCAGACCCCATGATACTGTACTGTCCCCTAACCCTACCGTCCAGACCCCATGATACTTTACTGTCCCCTAACCCTACCGTCCAGATCCCATAGTACTGTACTCCTGACCCCTAACCCTACCCTCCAGACCCCATGATACTGTACTGTCCCCTAACCCTACCGTCCAGATCCCATGATATTGTACTGTCCCCTAACCCTACCGTCCAGATCCCATAGTACTGTACTCTGACCCCTAACCCTACCGTCCAGACCCCATAGTACTGTACTCCTGACCCCTAACCCTACCGTCCAGAACCCATAGTACTGTACTCCTGACCCCTAACCCTACCGTCCAGACCCCATAGTACTGTACTCCTGACCCCTAACCCTACCGTCCAGACCCCATGATACTGTACTCTGACCCCTAACCCTACCGTCCAGACCCCATGATACTGTACTGTCCCCTAACCCTACCGTCCAGATCCCATAGTACTGTACTCCTGACCCCTAACCCTACCATCCAGACCCCATGATACTGTACTCTGACCCCTAACCCTACCGTCCAGACCCGATGATACTGTACTCTGACCCCTAACACTACCGTCCAGACCCCATGGTACTGTACTCTGACCCCTAACCCTACCGTCCAGACCCCATAGTACTGTACTCCTGACCCCTAACCCACCGTCCAGACCCCATGATATTGTTCTGACCCCTAACCCTACCATCCAGACCCCATGATACTGTACTCTGACCCCTAACCCTACCGTCCAGACCCCATGATACTGTACTGTCCCCTAACCCTACCGTCCAGATCCCATAGTACTGTACTCCTGACCCCTAACCCTACCGTCCAGATCCCATGGTATTGTACTGTCCCCTAACCCTACCGTCCAGATCCCTTGGTACTGTACTGTCCCCTAACCCTACCGTCCAGATCCCATGGTAATGTACTGTCCCCTAACCCTACCGTCCAGATCCCATGATACTGTACTGTCCCCTAACCCTACCGTCCCGACCCCATGATACTGTACTGTCCCATAACCCTACCGTCCAGATCCCATAGTACTGTACTCCTGACCCCTAACCCTACCCTCCAGCCCCATGATACTGTACTGACCCCTAACCCTACCGTCCAGACCCGATGATACTGTACTCTGACCCCTAACCCTACTGTCCAGACCCCATGGTACTGTACTCTGACCCCTAACCCTACCGTCCAGACCCCATAGTACTGTACTCCTGACCCCTAACCCTACCGTCCAGACCCCATGATACTGTACTGTCCCCTAACCCTACCGTCCAGATACCATGATATTGTACTGTCCCCTAACCCTACCGTCCAGATCCCATAGTACTGTACTCCTGACCCCTAACCCTACCCTCCAGACCCCATGATACTGTACTGTCCCCTAACCCTACCGTCCAGATCCCATGATATTGTACTGCATCCTAACCCTACCGTCCAAACCCCATGATACTGTACTCTGACCCCTAACCCTACCGTCCAGACCCCATGATAATGTACTCTGACCCCTAACCCTACCGTCCAGACCCCATGATAATGTACTCTGACCCCTAACCCTACCGTCCAGACCCCATAGTACTGTACTCCTGACCCCTAACCCTACCGTCCAGACCCCATAGTACTGTACTGTCCCCTAACCCTACCGTCCAGATCCCATGATATTGTACTGTCCCCTAACCCTACCGTCCAGATCCCATAGTACTGTACTCTGACCCCTAACCCTACCGTCCAGACCCCATAGTACTGTACTCCTGACCCCTAACCCTACCGTCCAGACCCCATGATACTGTACTGTCCCCTAACCCTACCGTCCAGAACCCATAGTACTGTACTCCTGACCCCTAACCCTACCGTCCAGATCCCATGGTATTGTACTGTCCCCTAACCCTACCGTCCAGATCCCATGGTAATGTACTGTCCCCTAACCCTACCCTCCAGACCCCATGATACTGTACTGTCCCCTAACCCTACCGTCCAGATCCCATGATATTGTACTGTCCCCTAACCCTACCGTCCAGATCCCATAGTACTGTACTCTGACCCCTAACCCTACCGTCCAGACCCCATAGTACTGTACTCCTGACCCCTAACCCTACCGTCCAGATCCCATGGTATTGTACTGTCCCCTAACCCTACCGTCCAGATCCCATGGTAATGTACTGTCCCCTAACCCTACCCTCCAGACCCCATGATACTGTACTGTCCCCTAACCCTACCGTCCAGATCCCATGATATTGTACTGTCCCCTAACCCTACCGTCCAGATCCCATAGTACTGTACTCTGACCCCTAACCCTACCGTCCAGACCCCATAGTACTGTACTCCTGACCCCTAACCCTACCGTCCAGACCCCATAGTACTGTACTCTGACCCCTAACCCTACCGTCCAGACCCCATAGTACTGTACTCCTGACCCCTAACCCTACCGTCCAGACCCCATGATACTGTACTGTCCCCTAACCCTACCGTCCAGATCCCATAGTACTGTACTCCTGACCCCTAACCCTACCGTCCAGACCCCATGATACTGTACTGTCCCCTAACCCTACCGTCCAGATCCCATGGTAATGTACTGTCCCCTAACCCTACCGTCCAGATCCCATGATACTGTACTGTCCCCTAACCCTACCGTCCAGACCCCATGATACTGTACTGTCCCCTAACCCTACCGTCCAGATCCCATAGTACTGTACTCCTGACCCCTAACCCTACCATCCAGACCCCATGGTACTGTACTCTGACCCCTAACCCTACCGTCCAGACCCCATAGTACTGTACTCCTGACCCCTAACCCACCGTCCAGACCCCATGATATTGTACTGACCCCTAACCCTACCGTCCAGACCCGATGATACTGTACTCTGACCCCTAACCCTACCGTCCAGACCCCATGGTACTGTACTCTGACCCCTAACCCTACCGTCCATACCCCATAGTACTGTACTCCTGACCCTAACCCTACCGTCCAGACCCCATGATATTGTACTGACCCCTAACCCTACCGTCCAGACCCCATGGTACTGTACTCTGACCCCTAAAGTCCAGACCCCATGACACGGTACCCCCCCTTAACCCATGGTAACGTATACAGTCTGAACATATGCACACAGATCATGGAAGAGCTATGGTCTGTGTGTGTAGAGCTAATTTCAAACCTTAAACCACAAAATGGTGTTCTCTTCTCTCCAGGAGCCTCTTCTGAAACCTCTCAGTGCCTTCATTGGGATGAACAGTGAGATGAGAGATCTGGCTGCTGTTATTAGCAGGGTAAGAACTGTTATGAGCAGGGTAAGAGCTGTTATGAGCAGGGTAAGAGCTGTTATGAGCAGGGTAAGAGCTGTTATGAGCAGGGTAAGAGCTGTTATGAGCAGGGTAAGAGCTGTTATGAGCAGGGTAAGAGCTGTTATGAGCAGGGTAAGAGCTGTTGTTAGCAGGGTAAGAGCTGTTGTTAGCAGGGTAAGAGCTGTTATGAGCAGGGTAAGAGCTGTTATGAGCAGGGTAAGAGCTGTTATTAGCAGGGTAAGAACTGTTATGAGCAGGGTAAGAGCTGTTATGAGCAGGGTAAGAGCTGTTATGAGCAGGGTAAGAGCTGTTATGAGCAGGGTAAGAACTGTTATGAGCAGGGTAAGAGCTGTTATGAGCAGGGTAAGAGCTGTTATGAGCAGGGTAAGAGCTGTTATGAGCAGGGTAAGAGCTGTTATTAGCAGGATCCTTTTTAGTTATTTTGGGAAGTCGTTGAAGACGTTCTTTTAATCTGTAATACTCAGGTGAAACACTAGAGGACTGAAGAGCTACCATTGTATGGAATGTGTGTGTTTATTAATGAATGTCTGAGCTCTACCCCTCTCCTCTCTCTAAAGGACATCTATTTACAGAACCCCGCTGTGCGCTGGGATGACATTATAGGCCTGCAGGCCGCCAAGCGATTAGTCAAAGAGGCTGTCGTCTACCCTATTAAGGTACAGGCCGTAAGCACCATGCTCTTTCTCTGCTGCTGTACCACTTCCATTCTACTTCTGAATATGTCTACACTAAAAGCAGTAGGAAACAAAGTGCTGTTATTCGTGAAGGTATGGCCCATATTAGAGTATGGCCCATCATAGAGTACGGCCCATCTTACAGTACGGCCCATCTTACAGTACGGTCCATCATAGAGTATGGCCCATCATAGAGTATGGCCCATCTTAGAGTACGGTCCATCTTACAGTATGGTCCATCATAGAGTACGGTCCATCTTACAGTATGGTCCATCTTACAGTATGGCCCATCGTAGAGTACGGCCCATCATAGAGTATGGCCCATCTTACAGTATGGCCCATCGTAGAGTATGGTCCATCTTACAGTACGGCCCATCATAGAGTATGGCCCATCGTAGAGTACGGCCCATCATAGAGTACGGCCCATCTTACAGTACGACCCATCATAGAGTATGGTCCATCGTAGAGTACGGCCCATCGTAGAGTACGGCCCATCTTACAGTACGGCCCATCATAGAGTATGGCCCATCTTAGAGTACGGCCCATCTTACAGTACGGCCCATCTTAGAGTACGGCCCATCTTACAGTATGGCCCATCATAGAGTATGGCCCATCTTAGAGTATGGCCCATCTTAGAGTACGGCCCATCTTACAGTATGGCGCATCTTACAGTATGGCCCTTCTTAGTGTATGGCCCGCCCTTCTTAGTGTATGGCCCATCTTAGAGTACGGTCCATCTTAGAGTACTGCCCATCTTAGAGTATGGCCCATCTTAGAGTGTGGCCCATCTTACAGTACGGCCCATCTTACAGTACGGCCCATCTTAGAGTACTGCCCATCTTATAGTACGGCCCATCTTAGAGTACTGCCCATCTTATAGTACGGCCCATCTTACAGTACGGTCCATCTGACAGTACGGTTGCTGCCCCGACATTGTAATTTGATCTGACTCTATAGAACTAACATTCCTTCATTCTGTCCTTAGTATCCACAGCTATTCACTGGCATCCTGTCTCCATGGAAAGGTCTGCTGTTATACGGACCTCCAGGTAACACCTACACACACACCTACACACGCACACTCACCTACACACATGCACACACACACACCTACAGACACCTCCACACACACTCCTAACCTCTCCTCTCAGGTACAGGTAAGACACTGCTGGCCAAGGCTGTAGCCACAGAGTGTAACACCACGTTCTTCAACATCTCAGCCTCCAGCATCGTCAGCAAGTGGAGAGGAGACTCTGAGAAGCTGGTCAGGGTACGTGGCTGTCTGATGTCCCTGTATGAATGTTACAGACTGATGTTTATTAGTTGACATAATGCACTCCTCTCTCCAGGTGTTGTTTGAGCTGGCTCGCTACCACGCCCCTTCCACCATTTTCCTGGATGAACTGGAGTCAGTTATGAGCCAGAGAGGGACTGGAGGAGGGTGAGTTACGGAGGGTGAGTTACGGAGAGAGGGGAGGGTCAGTTACGGAGAGAGGGGAGGGGGAGTTACGGAGAGAGGGGAGGGTGAGTTAGAGAGAGAGGGGAGGGTGAGTTAGAGAGAGAGGGGAGGGTGAGTTAGAGAGAGAGGGGAGGGTGAGTTACAGAGAGAGGGGAGGGTGAGTTACGGAGAGAGGGGAGGGTGAGTTACGGAGAGGGGGATGGGGAGTTACGAAGAGAGGGGAGTGGGAGTTACGGAGAGAGGGGAGGGGGAGTTACGGAGAGGGGGTAGGGGGTAGGGGAGTTACGGAGAGAGGGGAGGGGGAGTTACGGAGAGGGGGGGGGGTTACGGAGAGGAGGGGAGTTACGGAGAGGGGAGGGGGAGTTACGGAGAGGGGAGGGGGGAGGGGGAGTTACGGAGAGAGGGGGGAGGGTGAGTTACGGAGAGGGGGGAGGGTGAGTTACGGAGAGAGGGGAGAGTGAGTTACGGAGAGGGGGGATGGGGAGTTACGAAGAGAGGGGAGTGGGAGTTACGGAGAGAGGGGAGGGGGAGTTACGGAGAGAGGGGAGGGGGAGTTACGGAGAGGGGGTAGGGGGAGTTACGGAGAGAGGGGAGGGGGAGTTACGGAGAGGGGGGGGGGGAGTTACGGAGAGGGGGGGAGTTACGGAGAGGGGAGGGGGAGTTACGGAGAGGGGAGGGGGGAGGGTGAGTTACGGAGAGGGGGGGAGGGTGAGTTACGGAGAGGGGGGAGGGTCAGTTACGGAGAGAGGGGAGAGTGAGTTACGGAGAGAGGGGAGGGTGATTTAAGGAGAGAGGGGAGGGTGATTTAAGGAGAGAGGGGAGGGGGAGTTACAGAGAGAGGGGAGGGTGAGTTACAGAGAGAGGGGAGGTTGAGTTACGGAGAGGGGGAGGGTAAGTTATGGAGAGAGGGGAGGGTGAGTTACGGAGAGAGGGGAGAGGGGAGGGTGAGTTACGGAGAGAGGGCAGGGTGAGTTACGGAGAGGGGGAGGGTGAGTTACGGAGAGAGGGGAGGGTGAGTTACGGAGAGGGGGAGCGTAAGTTACGGAGAGAGGGGAGGGTGAGTTACGGAGAGAGGGGAGGGTGAGTTACGTAGAGAGGGGAGGGTGAGTTACGGAGAGAGGGCAGGGTGAGTTACGGAGAGAGGGGAGGGTGAGTTACGTAGAGAGGGGAGGGTGAGTTATAGTGGGGGAGTAGGAGTTATAGTGGGGGAGTTAGAGAAGGAGTGGGGGAGGGGGAGTTAGAGAAGGAGTGGGGGAGGGGAGTTAGTGAATGGTTGGGGGAGGTGGAGTTAGTGAAGGATTGGGGGAGTTATAGTGGGGGAGGGGGAGTTACAGAGAAGGAGTGGGGGAGGGGGAGTTAGAGAAGGAGTGGGGGAGGGGGAGTTAGAGAAGGAGTGGGGGAGGGGGAGTTAGTGAATGATTGGGGGAGGTGGAGTTAGTGAAGGATTGGGGGAGTTATAGTGGGGGAGGGGGAGTTACAGAGAAGGAGTGGGGGAGGGGGAGTTATAGTGGCGGAGGGGGAGTTATAGTGGGGGGAGGAGGAGTTATAGTGGGGGCGGGGGAGTTAGTGAAGGAGTGGGGGAGTTATAGTGGGGGAGGGGGGGTTATAGTGGTGGAGGGGGAGTTACAGAGAAGGAGCGGGGGAGGGGGAGTTAGAGAAGGAGTGGGGGAGGGGAGTTATAAAGAAGGAGTGGGGGAGGGGGAGTTATAGTGGGGGAGGGGGAGTTATACTGGGGGGGTTATAGTGGGGGGAGGGGAATTATAATGGGGGAGGGGAAGTTAGTAAATGCTGCTCTCTGTGTTTTTAATGCGGCTCTCTGTGTTTTTAATGCTGCTCTCTGTGTTTTTAACGCTGTTCTCTGTTTTACTAATGCATGTATGTGTTATTAATGCTGCTCTTCGTTCTCTGTGTTGCTGTCCTGGTCCAGAGGAGAGCACGAGGGCAGCAGAAGGATGAAGACAGAGCTTTTGGTCCAGATGGATGGACTGGCCCGATCTGATGATCTGGTTTTTGTCCTGGCAGCATCTAACCTTCCCTGGTAGGTCAATCCCTTACCTTCCCTGGTAGGTCTAACCATAACCTTCCCTGGTAGGTCTAACCATAACCTTCCCTGGTAGGTCTAACCCTAACCTTCGCTGGTAGGTCTAACCATAACCTTCCCTGGTAGGTCCAACCATAACCTTCCCTGGTAGGTCTAACCATAACCTTCCCTGGTAGGTCTAACCCTAACCTTCCCTGGTAGGTCTAACCCTAACCTTCCCTGGTAGGTCTAACCCCACAGCCTCTCTAACACTAACCTACCCTGGTAAGTCCTGGCGTTTGTCCTGGCAGTCTCTAACCTGCCCTGGTAAGACCTGGCATTTGTCCTGGCAGACTCTAACCTACCCTGGTAAGTCCTGGCGTTTGTCCTGGCAGCCTCTAACCTACCCTGGTGAGGCCTGGCAGCCTCTAACCTACCCTGGTGAGACCTGGCAGCCTCTAACCTACCCGGATGAGCCCTGGCGTTTGTCCTGGCAGCCTCTAACCTACCCTGGTAAGTCCTGGTGTTTGTCCTGGCAGCCTCTAACCTACCATGGTAAGTCCTGGCAGCCTCTAACCTACCCTGGTGAGACCTGGCAGCCTCTAACCTACCCTGGTGAAACCTGGCAGCCTCTAACCTACCCTGGTAAGTCCTGACAGCCTCTAACCTACCCTGGTGTCACCACGTTGGCCTCTTTGGGTATAACAAGCCCCATCCCCCACTCCCTGCCTCCCCCTTTCCTCCTTCAACTAGGTTGCTGTGGTCAGAGAGACGTTGTATAGTATAGAGAGAGTATATTTTCATAGACGACAAAGGAAATCCTTCCACCTCAAAGAACTAGAGGTACGAACAAATTTCATGTTCCGGAGAAAGTATAAAAGATGGGTGAAGAATCCAGCTACGAGCTGGTCTGTTTGTCACAACTTGGGGAAGCTCATGGGAGACGGTGTGGCCACATTACCATAACACTGTTTATATAATAGACTCAGATATGAGGTTTACATCTAATTGTTGTATAAGATGAATGAGTGAGGATGATACTGTTTGTATAATTGTGTAATATGATTTTGGACTGTTTAATGAAGAAAAATACAATTCCCTTTTGATTTGAACTAAATCAGAAGACCGCCCCTGAGGCCAGTTAGGGTCAGGCCTCCTGGGACAGCCCTTTTTCGGCCCTTCCGAAAACCCCCACTCAGGTTTTCGATCAGCAGACCGAGCTTACCTCAATTACGAGATGGCTAAAGGTTGCAGACCATGTTTTTCTCCATTAGGGGAGACAAAGGTTGTGGACCATTGCTGAATCTTTTAATCATACCACGTGGTTAAACTCTTAGACTATCGATACCGACAGAATAAGAACAAGTCTTTGATATTAATTACTAGTCTGCAGCTAGGAATTCGGTATCACTGAACGCAAAGAACGACAACCGCCGAAACATCCACTCTATAACAAAAAGAATGAATGTCACTCTGAACTAACCACTATAACCACGACAGAGAGAGAGAGGGAGAGAGACGGACAATTCTACAAAAGAAATGAACTTTTCACCAGCGTAAATATATATATATATATATATATTGATTGCAATTGTTCCCGAATGAGTGAGCGTTCATGTGCAAAGGATTAGCATTTCAATTGTTATAATTATCACTTTGCCGTGACTTCTTAGTCGACCCCCACTTCCCCTTTTGTCTAACAAGCTGCCAGGCCGGTTTAGCCCACTAGGGCACATTCTCATTTCATGTAACCACATTTACCATATTTACAGTTTGTTTATGCATTTCTGTGAATTACTTAGTAATAAATAAATGATTTAAGACAATTGATGTATGGATGACTCATAGTGAAGACTGGGTTCGTGCAGATAACCAACAATTTACCACGTTTGGAATGAGACTAACGTGAGGTAAAGTAAATTATTAATTAATCAGAAGATTATGGATCAGATATGAAAATATCTGAAAAGACACAACATTTATGACGCCCCCGGGTAAGGAATCTAAGATAGAATTAGACTTTGCTGTGGAATTCTATATATCAATTGTGCAAACAGAATTGTACAAACAGACTGCTTTGTATACATCCAAATTGGTTGTGTGTGTGTTCCCATTGGAAGAGGCTACAGAGCGCCTCCGGTAGTGGTTTTTAGCGTCGGAGCAATGAGTGATAAATTCCAGATTTAGTCCGTTAGGCCAAACATCTTAACTTCTAGAGCCAGTAAGGTTAGAAATTAGAAGATATTCTTTCCTTCCGAGCCGAAGTATTTTTGTCCGCCTACCGCACTACACCAGTGTGGACTGACTACAGGCAGATCCGTATTATGTACCGTGTCGCTCCGGTCAACATAACGCTAGCAAAGTATGCCGAAAGGTTTAATGTGAGATGTCACTAGTAAACCCACCCTTTCCATGGTGAGAGGACCCTATTTTGTGCTTAGAACGTGATATTTCTGAACAATTTAGGATTACGAGATGCTAAACTAACAGAGGGGGAACATTTTTCACTTCCTGTGTTCCGTTTAAAATCCTCCACCTTCCGTGACGGAAGTACCGCAATTTGTACTTCCGTTTGATTTCAGCATTCTGCATCACTGGTGGTGAAGAATCGCAAGTACATTTCTTAAAAGAAGTGTTGGAAATCCAAACGTGGATCACGTTAAAATAATCCAGCAATCTCAATTGCTTGGGTCTCATTCAATTTATTTATTTAAATTGTTGGACATACCTTTCTAGGTTCTTTCAATTAAACGAGACACCTTAAACTTTGCAATAGTAACCTAGATGAACCAACTTCCCAGGTTAATTTAAAATGTAATACCCAGATAGCCTATCCAGGTATGATATCATTATCATTGATTAATTCGCTTAATTTGCTTTTGCAAATTCATTCACGTCGAACTTCCACAGTACTGTCCAGTACTGATGGTTAATTAACGTCTATAAATAGATTAAAATCATCTTTGCAGCTCCCAATATATTCCAAAACCAAACTTTGGAAAATTAGGAAAAACATTTTTTCCTTTCAAAATGTTCTAATAAAGTGCAAGCTATCAGAGGGGGTAGTCCCCACTCGCCTATCAGAGGGGGTAGTCCCCACTCGCCTATCAGAGGGGGTAGTCCCCACTCGCCTATCAGAGGGGGTAGTCCCCACTCGCCTATCAGAGGGGGTAGTCCCCACTCGCCTATCAGAGGGGGTAGTCCCCACTCGCCCGCTAATTAGTGAACCTCCACCCGCAAATGGATTGATCTCTGACCTCAGCAGCGATACCAACCCTAATTATGCCATTAGTGGAAAAACACAACAACGCTTTCCAAAATCAACCATCGGGCGCAGGCCTCGTAAAGGTTCTCTCCAGTCTAGCCCTGATGTCTTGCCACCCAAGATTGGCATCTGTCCAATACCACAGTGCACAGCTGAAGCACGAGCAGGTAATGGGAGACATAAAGGGACAGAGGGAGAGAACCGGGAAACCAATGACAAATGCTGAAAAGGGAAAAATTCTGCTAGCTATGGAACTGCGCTTGAAAACTTAACAATTAAATGTAATTGCAAAAACGTATGACGATGAACAAGTACAAGCTCTTCAACAAAATTGGCTTCTACAGGAACAAGGATCATATGCTACAGGATCATATGCTACAGGAACAACTCGATTTAGCCAAAACTAAATACGATGATGTTCACGCCAAACTAGATAAATCTTAAGAGTTATCTACAAACAGGAGCGCTCAACTTGATAACATGCATGCAGCTTTGTTGAACGTTACTCAAAGTAACACGATTCTACTCAAAACGCTGCAGGCCAAAGACGATCAGTTAATGAACCCAATGACAAAGTTGGATGACAAATCAGCAGAACTCACTGAAGTCACTGACCAAATGAATGATGAGAGAACTCAGGTGATGAAGATGGAAATATTGATTTCTAAGCAAGCGGAGGAAATCTCATCACTGAATCTTTTGCTCCGTACTCAAGACCTCTATCTGCAAGCCATGACAGATAAGTTTGAGACAGAAAGGAGCAAGTGTGACACTCACGTGTCCAAAATCAGTACTCTAAGCGCTCAAGTGGACTCTGCAATGCAGCAGAATACCACCCTTAGGGACCATCTGGAGGAAGTCCAGAATGGTCACGCTCTACAGCGGGATTACCAATCCAAGCAACCGGAGCCCAAGCCTGTCCCTCAGTCTTCTCCTCTTGGCCATTCAGCACTGAGTAATATTGCGCCACTTGGCCAACAACAACAAGGCTTGGCTTCTCCTCTTGGCCTTTCGGCCCCAATCTCTCCACAGGATGAAGCCAACCCTTTCAGCCCGCTTGGCGCGGAATACCTTGACAAACTCATCAAGAATTTCCCCACCTTTGACCACGTTCCAGGTCAGCCAAACGATACTGAGACGTTCCTAGCTGACATAGAGGACGCGTTGGATGGCTACCCGAACGGTACGGGTTCTGACAGGGTTTACCTGTTGAAGCAAACGTCAAATAGACACGTGACAAGGTTAATTCGTCTACAACAGCAACACGTGCTAAACGACTACGCTAAACTTGCCACAGCATTGAAATTACAATTCAGTGGTTCTGCGACTCGCAAACACGATAGCTCACTGGCTAACACCGTCAAACAAGCTCGGAACGAACATCCACAAGCTTACTATCATAGGCTTTGTTCAGCTTACTTTGGCTTACTTTTACTCACTGAAACAGGCATGGAAGACCTGTTACCTTTTAAACAAATGTTCCTGTCGAACATGTATCCTACCTTCATTACCTACTTGGGCCCTGCCGCCCACGTTGGCTTGCCTATCTTACAACTCAGAGAGCTTGCAATCACAGCTTTTGAAGCATTAAAAGTTCACAACGCTAAGAGCCCTGACCACTTGGTTTTGAAGTTTGACCAGGAGCACCCACTCCAGTTAGAGGGTGCATTATCAGGTATTGGAGCGTTGAGAGATGACGCACAACAACAGTTTCTACCACGAAACCATGATTCCAAAATCTCTGCGGTCTAAATAACTGTAAAGATAAAGATAAATCACAAGGACCAGACGGGGGATAACCGGACACCAGGTCCACAGGAATTAACACCCATAGCAAGGACTAGACAAGGAATTACCGGACACCAGGTCCACAGGAATTAACACCCATAGCAAGGACTAGACAAGGAATTACCAGACACCAGGTCCACAGGAATTAACACCCATAGCAAGGACTAGATGGGGAATTACCGGACACCAGGTCCGCAGGAATTAACACCCTGAGCAAGGACTAGATGGGGAATTACCAGACACCAGGTAATGTGTCACCACTCTGACATAAAGGTTGCGAAGAAAAAGGTCATGCGCTTTGTTAAAGCCAAGCCCACTCAAAATCGGAAAAGTCAATCTGCTTCCACCTTGAACAGAAATGGCACATCACGTCGTTGCGAACGACCTCTCCACTTTGTGGGAAATATGTCCACTAACCATGAATCTAAATGGCCATACCTGGAAACAATCCTGGAGGACTGCTTAACTTGTCATGCGCTAATTGATTCGGGTGCGACAATATCACTCATCTCTCAAACATTATTTGATGATCTCAAAAGGGCTTTGAAGCCAACTAAACGTTGGTTAAAAGTGGAACGATGCAACACTACACTTCGAGGGGTCACTCAGACTACCTCGTCTCTCACATTGAGAGTCATGCTGAAACTACACTTCAAGGACGTATCGCTTGTTCACCCTGTGTATGTTACCAGCCTCGAAACTGTAACCCTGCTACTTGGCGCAGACTTGATGGATCGGTTACTCCCATTGATGGATTGGAAAACCAACCAGGTATGGTCACAGGCCACCGTGCCTTCTCCACTGACCACACTGTCTACCCCTAACGCTAGCTGCAACGCAGTCATTCACGAGGCGTATCTGTCGAAAGCACCCCTTGGGAAAAAGACGTTTAGAAACCTTTTGGGGCAGAATCCGATCCAAGGAGATATTACGATATCTCGACACATTCCATCAGCCAACTTGATTGACCATTCTTGTCCTGATTTCGAGCCAGCTGTCTCTGTGAATAAGCAAATTCCCTCCTCCTTGCAGTCGTGCAATACGGTAGTTGATATGAACTCCTCTTGCCCTTCGGACACGTCCGCAAGCACTGCGGTCGTATCAACAAGAAAACATTGATGCGCAGAGTATACTCTGCTTCCGATGATACACCTTCCACTTTGTTGGGGACTGTCACCCCTTACAATGACACTAATGGCGTCAGTCCAGCAACTGACCCGATGACTCCCACTGGTGAAACACTTTGCGATATCACAGACCGATATCCTCGTCTCAGTTCACATGTACTGAAGTGGTTGCCACACGCGGACGCGGTGGTGACTGACATGCCTCTAAAGACACTGAGCGTTTTGAAGCACAAACACCAGGAGATTTGGTTGAAAGGTTACAGCCATTCTCATAACACGGACAACTCGTACATAGGGTCCGACCTTTTCGTTTGCGCCTCGGACACCAACACCACCCGCTGGTGGGGGGGTCCCGAGACACAAAGGGGGGGAATAGTAGCCCAGACCCATGATGAGCCTCATCGAGGCCGGTGGTGGGGTCGAGACTACGGACAACACCGTACGAGGCCGCCAGAGCATAAATCAAATCTAGTTGTAAACTCCCCTATGAGAACAGTGAGGAGCAGACAACCCCCATCTAGGGGCCTATCTTAGAACACATCTAAGATAGTACTGAGGTGTACCACACTGGTCGTAAAGGAAGTCCAGTGGACTTGTCCACCTCCAAAACAAATGGCAACAATAATCATTCCTTGCCATGTGTAGGTTCAACTACAATACAACTAGTAAAATGCTCCAATCATGTGTTCCTGTAGTATAATATTTCTGAATAAATCGGTAGGATAACTGGTCCCTTTGAGCACCAGTACCAATACCAGTGACAGTCAGTCTAGCTACAATCAGTAAGAAGGTTAGAGACACAACCAATCAAATGACCCTTGACAATAGCGACATAGGAGTCACTCAGAGTGCAACACGTGGAAGGGAATCTCCAGTGCACTCTTCCAATGGTTAACACACATGTCACTAATAAATAGAATCCTTAATTCAGGAGGAAAAGTATTAGAATCATTAACTACGATCACACCACCTACGACTGGTCCAATACTTAATGAGTACTTCCGTCGTGAGGTTAGCTCCTCCGTGGATAACATAGCTATGAAAGAGACTTCATACCTATCACCACTACAATAGTGGAAGACACAGTGACTTGTAGTAAAAACTAATACAGACTTCCTCGACACCAATTCTGATTGACCTCCAGGCATTGACCTGAAAATTACCTGACTACGTCAGACTCATTCTGAACAAGTTGTAATCTGCCAGGATACTTGGTTTTCTTACTTTGACATGCACGCTTGTGTAAGCATAAACACACATGCACAACAGAACATCCAATTAGGATTTATGCTAGGATCACTTAATGGTCCAAGCAAAATACCAACCTTAGTAAAGTTGAACATTTACTTCTCGGCCTTTGACTCTACAGCTACAGCACTCACCAGTTTTCTTCCCAGAAGTCCATAGGTCATCCCTGTAGACTGCCAAAACTAGTGCCTTACAGCTGTAAACGTATCATATAGTTATCAACTTAGGATAGTGCCTAAGCAACACACCAAGTAGGAATACCCCAGATATGGCATTAGAGACAATGCCATGATAGTCATTTTGCCAGAACATTGGACGTATATAGAGTATAGTCCAATTAGATTATTTTTGTGTGAAAACTATTTTGTATATCTTTTGTTTATGCTTTCATTCCTTTTCGGTTCAGTTCCTTTGACACTTAGGAAGTGATAGAGCCATAAACAAAGTCCCCATACAACCATCACTTAGAGCCACAATGCCGCTCACTGGGGAATGAATGTAATTATATATATTTCATGAGTGTGTGCGTTGTTAACATCTGCCTACGTTACTGCCCAGATCTTCCAGTCTGGACGACAACCAGACTATGGGTCTGGAACGGCGACCCCAAATCCGGACACCCACGGCCCATCCTTCTGGCAGCATGCCCCGCTGTCAGGGTGCCTACCAAGGTAAACCACCAGAGGGGGGGCCGCAATGGCGATCACTAACCAGGGACATCCCCTGGCCCTCCCTGGGGTACTTTGCAGCTTCCAGGGAACCTACTAAGGTACATCACTAGAAGGGACCGCAACTGAAGACCGCCCCTGAGCCCAGTTAGGGTCAGGCCTCCTGGGACAGCCCTTTTTCGGCCCTTCCGAATAAAACCCCCACTCGGGTTTTCGATCAGCAGACCGAGCTTACCTCAATTACGAGATGGCTAAAGGTTGCAGACCATGTTTTTCTCCATTAGGGGAGACAAAGGTTGTGGACCATTGCTGAATCTTTTAACTTGTAACGGCTGTCTTCCTCCGACGAGGAGGAGGAGTAGTAAGGATCGGAGAACCAATGCGCAGAGTGGTACGTGTTCATGCTCTTTATTAAAACAAGCGAACACTGAAACAAAACAATAAACGACACGTGAAATATCCGTGTGGAACACACAGACACAGAAAATAAACACAGGTGTAAAAAGGCTACCTAAGTATGATTCTCAATCAGAGACAACAAACGACACCTGCCTGTGTTTGAGATTCATACCAGGCCAAACGCAAAACACAACATAGAAAACGGAACATGGACAAACCACCCAACTCACCCTGACCGTACTAAAACAAAGACACTAAGGTCAGAACATGACATAACCATAACACGTGGTTAAACTCTTAAACTATCGATACCGACAGAATAAGAACAAGTCTTTGATATTAATTACTAGTCTGCAGCTAGGAATTCGGTTACATTGAACGCGAAGAACGACAACCGCCGAAACAACCATTCTGTAACGAAACGAATGAATGTCACTCTGAACTATCCACTATAACCACGACAGAGAGAGAGAGATGGACAATTCTACAAAATAAATGAACTTTTCATCAGTGATCAAGACGACACACTGAGCGTAAATATATATATTGATTGCAATTGTTCCCGAATGAGTGAGCGTTCATGTGCAAAGGATTAGCATTTCAATTGTTATAATTATCACTTTGTCGTGACTTCTTAGTCGACCCCCACTTCCCCTTTTGTCTAACAAGCTGCCATGCCGGTTTAGCCTACTAGGGCACATTCTCCTATCATTTCTTGTAACCATATTTACCATATTTACTTTTTGTTTATGCATTTCTGTGAATTACTTAGTAATAAATAAATGATTTAAGACAATTGATGTATGGATGACTCATACATGACTCATACATGACAATTTACGACGTTTGGAATGAGACTAACGTGAGGTAAAGTAAATAATTCATTAATCAGAAGACTATGGAGTAGTTATTTTAGGAAATTATAACTTTGTAATCTGAATATTTTTGCTTGGTGCCCCAACTTCCTAGTAATTACGGTTACATGATTAGTCAGTTTAATCGCGTAATAACTAATTACAGAGAATCTTTGATAAAAAACTATAAGTCTTCAGTTAGTAAAGACACGACACTGGTAAGTCCTGGCGTTTGTCCTGGCATCCTCTAACCTGCCCCGTTGAGACCTGGCATTTGTCCTGACAGCCTCTAACCTACCCTGGTAAGTCCTGGCAGTCTCTAACCTGCCCTGGTGAGACCTGGCGTTTGTCCTGGCAGCATCTAACCTGCCCTGTTAAGACCTAGCGTATGTCCTGGCAGACTCTAACCTGCCCTGGTAAGACCTGGCAGTCTCTAACCTGCCCTAGTAAGACCTGGTGTATGTCCTGGCAGCCTCTAACCTGCCCTGGTAAAACCTGGCAGCCTCTAACCTGCCCTGGTAAGTCCTGGCGTATGTCCTGGCAGCCTCTAACCTGCCCTGGTGAGACCTGGCGTATGTCCTGGCAGCCTCTAACCTGCCCTGGTGAGACCTGGCGTATGTCCTGGCAGCCTCTAACCTGCCCTGGTAAGACCTGGCGTATGTCCTGGCAGCCTCTAACCTGCCCTGGTGAGACCTGGCGTTTGTCCTGGCAGCCTCTAACCTGCCCTGGTAAGACCTGGCGTATGTCCTGGCAGTCTCTAACCTGCCCTGGTAAGACCTGGCGTATGTCCTGGCAGCCTCTAACCTGCCCTGGTAAGACCTGGCGTATGTCCTGGCAGCCTCTAACCTGCCCTGGTAAGTCCTGGCATATGTCCTGGAAGCCTCTAACCTGCCCTGGTGAGACCTGACGTTTGTCCTGGCAGCCTCTAACCTGCCCTGGTAAGACCTGGCGTATGTCCTGGCAGCCTCTAACCTGCCCTGGTAAGACCTGGCGTATGTCCTGGCAGCCTCTAACCTGCCCTGGTAAGTCCTGGCATATGTCCTGGCAGCCTCTAACCTGCCCTGGTGAGACCTGGCGTATGTCCTGGCAGCCTCTAACCTGCCCTGGTGAGACCTGTCGTTTGTCCTGGCAGCCTCTAACCTGCCCTGGTAAGACCTGGCGTATGTCCTGGCAGCCTCTAACCTGCCCTGGTAAGACCTGGCGTATGTCCTGGCAGCCTCTAACCTGCCCTGGTGAGACCTGGCGTATGTCCTGGCAGCCTCTAACCTGCCCTGGTAAGACCTGGCGTATGTCCTGGCATCCTCTAACCTGCCCTGGTAAGACCTGGCATATTTCCTGGCAGCCTCTAACCTGCCCTGGTGAGACCTGGCGTATGTCCTGGCAGCCTCTAACCTGCCCTGGTAAGCTCAGAAGAACTGGAACCATATTTATCAAGCTGCTCAGGGTGTTGATCTCAGAGCAGGTAGAGATATAGTCAGGGTTCAACACCTACAGGGTCAGGAGGGTAACAGGTATGACAGGTGGTCTCGGTAACAGAAGAGGTTTCTCCCTATGTCTCTCTTCGTCTTCTCAGGGAGCTGGATCATGCCATGCTGAGACGTCTGGAGAAAAGGATTATGGTTGGCCTTCCCTCTGACAATGCCCGACAGGCCATGGTCTCTCATTGGCTGCCTCCACTCAGCTGCACTGGAGGGGTGGAGCTACGCACCGAGCTGGCCTATGAGATGATTGCAAAGGTAGGGGGGAGGAACAGTGGGATCTCACATCTCTGTTGACCAAAAGATTGACTACTAAAAAGCTGTTCTTGCCATAATATGGACTTAGCTTGTTTGGTAAAAGACCATCTTCTGTACACCACCCCTACCTTGTCACAACACAACTGATTGGCTCAAACGCATTAAGAACTTCTAACAAGGCACACCTGTTAATTGAAATTGTATAGTAGTTAAGTAATAGATGTTATCTTGTATTATAGTAAGTTAGCTAGTTGTAGTAGTTAATATTAGTAATAATGTTGTTATCTTGTATCATAGTAAGTTAGCTAGTTGTAGTAGTAATAGATGTTGTCTTGATATATTAATACTAATATCTATATATTCTAGGCGACGGAAGGATACTCTGGGTCTGATATCAGGCTGGTGTGTAAAGAAGCAGCCATGAGACCAGTCAGGAAGATATTTGATGCTCTAGAGAGCCACCAGCAGGGTAAGGAAACAGCCGTGAGACCAGTCAGGAAGATATTTGATGCTCTAGAGAGCCACCAGCAGGGTAAGGAAACAGCCGTGAGACCAGTCAGGAAGATATTTGATGCTCTAGAGAGCCACCAGCAGGGTAAGGAAACGGCCGTGAGACCAGTCAGGAAGATATTTGATGCTCTGCAGAGCCACCAGCAGGGTAAGGAAACAGCCGTGAGACCAGTCAGGAAGATATTTGATGCTCTAGAGAGCCACCAGCAGGGTAAGGAAACGGCCGTGAGACCAGTCAGGAAGATATTTGATGCTCTGCAGAGCCACCAGCAGGGTTACATTGTAATATTTACTCAGCTGAAAACTCCGGTATTGACAAAAAATGGAGGATCTCGTTTTTCAGTAGCACTTGGCTGTGTGCAGTAGATTTAGCATGTAGAATCATCTGGAAATTAGTAGAAAATGACGGCCGTGGTGATAGGACGGCTATCCGTTATTAATAATACCACTCCTCCCCTTACAGGGAGCTGCAACATGCCTGTCATTCACCTGGAAACTGTGACAACAGACGACTTCCTGGAGGTGATCGCTCACACCAAACCCTCGGCCAGGAACCTTATAGACAAATACACCGCCTGGGAGACTGAGTACGAGTCTGTGTGACACACTCAACATAGCAATATACAGTGCCTTCAGAAAGTATTCAGACCCCTAGACTTTTTCCACATTTTGTTATTTTACAACCTTAATTTAAAATGTATTCAAAAAAATAATAATTAACTTTTCATTTTATTTTTTAAAATTTTACCCCTTTTCCTCCCCAATTTCGTGGTATCCAATTGTTTAGTACCTACTATCTTTTCTCTGGTACAACTCCCAAAGGGGCTTGGGAGAGACGAAGGTTGAAAGTCATGTGTCCTCCGATACACAACCCAACCAAGCCGCACTAACCCTAACCCTTCTTAACACAGTGGGCGCATCCAACCCAGAAGCCAGCCGCACCAATGTGTCAGAGGAAACTTCATGCACCTGGCAACCTTGGTTAGCGTGCACTGCGCCCGGCCCGCAACAGGAGTCGCTGGTGCGCGATTAGACAAGGATATCCCTACCGGCTAAGCCCTCCCTAACCCGGACGACACTGGGCCAATTGTGCGTCGACCCCATGGACCTACCGGGTGTGGCCGGTTGCGAACCCAGAGTCTCTGGTGGCACAGCTGGCGCTGCAGTACAGCGCCCTTAACCACTGCGCCACCCGGGAGGCCCTTAAAAGATAAAAACTCATCTACACACAATAACCCTTAATGACAAAGCGAAAACAGTTAAAAGAAATAAATAAACAGAAATATCTTAATTACGTAAATATTCAGACCCTTTGATATGAGGCTCGAAATTGTGCTCAGGGACATCCTGTTTTCGTTGATCATCCTTGAGATGTTTCTACAACTTGAATCGAATCCATCTGTGATAAATTCAATTGATTGGACATGATTTGGAAAGACACACACCTGTCTATATGAGGTCCCACAGTTGACAGTGCATGTCAGAGCAAAAACCAAGCTATGACGTCTAAGGAATTGTCCGTAGAGCTCTGAGACAGGATTGTGTCAAGAAACAGATCTGGGAAGTGTACCAAAAAATGTCTGCAGCATTGAAGATCCCCAAGAACACAGCGCCCTTCATCAGTCTTAAATGGAAGAAGTTTGGAACCACCAAGACTCTTCCTAGAGCTGGCCTCCCAGCCAAACTGAGCAATCAGGGGAGAAGGGCCTTGGTCAGGGAGGGGACCAAGATCCCGATGGTCACTCTGACAGACATCCATAGTTCTTCTGTGGAGATGGGACAACCTTCCAGAAGGACAACCATCTCTGCAGCATCCCACCAATTAGGCCTTTATGGTAGAGTTGCCACTCCTCAGTAAAAGGCACATGACAGCCCACTTGGAATTTGCCAAAAGGCACCTAGACTCTCAGACCATGAGAAACAAGATTATCTGGTCTTATGAAACCAAGATTGAACTCTTTAGCCTGAATGCCAAGTGTCAAGTCTGGAGGAAACCTGACACCATCTCTACGGTGAAGCATGGTGGTAGCATGAGGGTATGTTTTTCAGTGGCAGGGACTGGGAGACTAGTCAGGATTGAGAGAAAGATGAACGGAGCAAAGTACAGAAAGATCATTGACGAAAACCTGGTCCAGAGCACTCAGGACCTCAGACTGGGGTGGAGGTTCACCTTCCAACAGGACTACGACCCTAATCGCACAGCCAAAACAATCAGGAGTGGCTTCAGGACAAGTCTCTGAATGACCTTGAGTGGTCCAGCCAGAGCCCGGACTTGAACCCAATCAAACATCTCTAGAGAGGCCTGAAAATAGCTGTTCAGCAACGCTCCCCATCCAACCTGACAGAGCTTGAGAGGATCTGCAAAGAAGAATGGAAGAAACTTCCCAAATACAGGTGTGCCAAGCTTGTGGCGTCATACCCAAGAAGACTCAAGGCTGTAATTGCTGCCAAAGGTGTTTCAACAAAGTACTGAGTAAAGGGTCTGAATTTCTTTCATCTAAAAAACAGTTTTTGCTTTGTCATTATTGGGTATTGTGTGTAGATTGATATGGGATTTTTTTTAATTAAAATTTAGAATAAGGCAGTAACGTGACAAAATGTGGAAAAGGTCAAGGGGTCTGAATACTTTCCGAATGCACTGTACATATCTGTAGCAATGAGCATCTTAGATTAGCAATACAATGTAATAGGTCAGTGTGTCTGTACATAGGGCTTGTCTGAGACAGAACCTAGGTCAGTGTGTCTGTACATAGCGCCGGTCTGAGACAGAACCTAGGTCAGTGTGTCTGTACATAGGGCTTGTCTGAGACAGAACCTAGGTCAGTGTGTCTGTACATAGGGCTTGTCTGAGACAGAACCTAGGTCAGTGTGTCTGTACATAGGGCTTGTCTGAGACAGAACCTAGGTCAGTGTGTCTGTACATAGTGCCGGTCTGAGACAGAACCTAGGGCAGTGTGTCTGTACATAGGGCTGGTCTGAGACAGAACCTAGGTCAGTGTGTCTGTACATAGGGCTTGTCTGAGACAGAACCTAGGTCAGTGTGTCTGTACATAGGGCTTGTCTGAGACAGAACCTAGGTCAGTGTGTCTGTACATAGGGCTTGTCTGAGACAGAACCTAGGTCAGTGTGTCTGTACATAGGGCTGGTCTGAGACAGAACCTAGGTCAGTGTGTCTGTACATAGGGCTTGTCTGAGACAGACCCTAGGTCAGTGTGTCTGTACATAGGGCTTGTCTGAGACAGAACCTAGGTCAGTGTGTCTGTACATAGGGCTTGTCTGAGACAGAACCTAGGTCAGTGTGTCTGTACATAGGGCTTGTCTGAGACAGAACCTAGGTCAGTGTGTCTGTACATAGGGCTTGTCTGAGACAGAACCTAGGTCAGTGTGTCTGTACATAGGGCTTGTCTGAGACAGAACCTAGGTCAGTGTGTCTGTACATAGGGCTTGTCTGAGACAGAACCCAGTGTTTCTGTACATAGGGCTTGTCTGAGACAGAACCTTTGGTAAAAACGGTTTCTGGAACTTCACTGAAGAAATGGAAGGTTGCTGACCTGTGTTTTATACAGCTGAATGGATTCTCTATGTTCAATTAAAGACAATATGAGTCATTGGTAGTACTAGTCATGATCACTTTTTTTATAAACATGATTACACACAAGACATTTTTCAGAAACATGCCATTTTAAACACTCTTCACAAGTGCAAAGGTTTGATGCAGTCTTGTTATCCCAGTATCTATTCATCAACACAGAAACCTAACTACCTATTCATCAACACAGAAACCTAACACGACCTATTCACCAACACAGAAACCTAACACTACCTATTCATCAACACAGAAACCTAACACTACCTATTCATCAACACAGAAACCTAACACGACCTATTCATCAACACAGAAACCTAACACTACCTATTCATCAACACAGAAACCTAACATTACCTATTCACCAACACAGAAACCTAACACTACCTATTCATCAACACAGCACCTTAACCCTAGCCTCAGTTAGATGAGGAACACAGCAGCCATAGTTAGATGGAGTGTGGGACTAGAGGAGGTGTTACAGTCTGGTGTGGGACTAGAGGTGGTGTTACAGTCTGGTGTGGGACTAGAGGTGTTAGTCTGGTATGGGACTAGAGGTGTTACAGTCTGGTGTGGGACTAGAGGTGTTACAGTCTGGTGTGGGACTAGAGGAGGTGTTACAGTCTGGTGTGGGACTAGAGGAGGTGTTACAGTCTGGTGTGGGACTAGAGGAGGTGTTACAGTCTGGTGTGGGACTAGAGGTGTTACAGTCTGGTGTGGGACTAGAGGAGGTGTTAGTCTGGTGTGGGACTAGAGGAGGTGTTAGTCTGGTGTGGGACTAGAGGAGGTGTTAGTCTGGTGTGGGACTAGAGGAGGTGTTACAGTCTGGTGTGGGACTAGAGGAGGTGTTAGTCTGGTGTGGGACTAGAGGAGGTGTTAGTCTGGTGTGGGACTAGAGGAGGTGTTAGTCTGGTGTGGGACTAGAGGAGGTGTTACAGTCTGGTGTGGGACTAGAGGAGGTGTTACAGTCTGGTGTGGGACTAGAGGAGGTGTTATTCTGGTGTGGGACTAGAGGAGGTGTTACAGTCTGGTGTGGGACTAGAGGAGGTGTTACAGTCTAGTGTGGGACTAGAGGAGTTGTTACAGTCTGGTGTGGGACTAGAGGAGAGTTAGTCTGGTGTGGGACTAGAGGAGGTGTTAGTCTGGTATGGGACCAGATGAGGTGTTAGTCTGGTATGGGACTAGAGGAGGTGTTACAGTCTGGTGTGGGACTAGAGGAGGTGTTACAGTCTGGTGTGGGACTAGAGGAGGTGTTAGTCTGGTGTGGGACTAGAGGAGGTGTTAGTCTGGTGTGGGACTAGAGGAGGTTTTACAGTCTGGTGTGGGACTAGAGGAGGTGTTAATCTGGTGTGGGACTAGAGGAGGTGTTAGTCTGGTGTGGGACTAGAGGTGTTAGTCTGGTGTGGGACTAGAGGTGGTGTTACAGTCTGGTGTGGGACTATAGGTGTTAGTCTGGTGTGGGACTAGAGGAGGTGTTACAGTCTGGTGTGGGACTAGAGGAGGTGTTACAGTCTGGTGTGGGACTAGAGGAGGTGTTACAGTCTGGTGTGGGACTAGAGGTGTCAGTCTGGTGTGGGACCAGAGGAGGTGTTACAGTCTGGTGTGGGACTAGAGGTGTCAGTCTGGTGTGGGACTAGAGGTGTTAGAGTCTGGTGTGGGACTGCAACATGATGAGATATACCCATGTCTAAATGATCTAATAGTGAGAGAATCATAGTTAAAGGATGTGTTGGAGGATGTGGTCCACAGCTTGAGTGAAGCTGTCACAGGTCAGGTATGGTGGAGGATTAATTTTACCCTCATCTCCCACTCTGTATTTACCTATAGAAGACAACATGCTATGAATCAATAGAAATGATTGGCATTAGTTGCTTTTAGAATGCTTTTAAAGAGGTTTTCTATGAGTTATGAAGCGATGTCATGTCTCTTACCGGTTCTGACTACAATTCCCAGCATGCCAATGTTTTGAGCCCCGCCCACGTCGTCTCTGGCGTCCTGTAAAGGGGGGGGTAGATATTGAACAATATTGTTAAACAGATTGACGTTAGATATAAATTGCAGTTAGATTGTGGATTCTATCAATGTAATGTCTGCATCTTTTCCAATCCCCCATACAGTGGCAACAATAACCTCAACCAAATGTTTTCTGTAGTTGTGGATCAGACCTGCAAAATGGTCAGGAGGAATGTTGGACCATTCCTCTTTACAAAACTGTTTCAGTTCAGCAATATTCTTGGGATGTCTGGTGTGAACTGGTCTCTTGAGGTCATGCCACAGCATCTCAATCGGGTTGAGGTCAGGACTCTGACTGGGCCACTCCAGAATAGAGGCATGGCCGTTTAATTAGGGACAATTTCAAGTTTTCGTAACAAATCGGTAATCAGCATTTTTGGACGCCGATTAAATTGCACTCCACGAGGAGACTGCGTGGCAGGCTGACCACTTGTTACGCGAGTGCAGCAAGGAGCCAAGGTAAGTTGCTAGCTAGCATTAAACTTATCTTTTTCTTGCCACTGTGTGTGCGTGTGTGTATGTATAAATATATATTATTTTAAATATAGTTTTTATATATTTTCCTTTATTATTTTCCGCTAACCCTACCACCCCTCCCCTAATTGGTGTAAACTAATGGACAACAACAGTTCATGCTTATACATTTTACAATAATATTTTTTGTTTTTAGTCCCATTCTTCAGCTCCCCTCAACCCCTCCCATCTATCTCTGAACACCATCCAGTTTCGAGTTCTATTTGCTAAATATTTTTCATCTGTGCTGTTTCACAAAAGTTCTGAACCTACAGTGGCTTCGGGAAGTATTCAGACCCCTTGAATTTTTCCACATTTTGATAGGTTACAGCCTTCTTCTAAAATGTATTAAATTGTTTTTTACCCCTCATCAATCTACACACAATACCCCATAATGTCAAAGCAAAAACAGTTTTTTAGATAGTATTTTTACAAATGTATTACAAAAAAATCATATTCACACCCTTTACTCAGTACTTTGTTGAAGCACCTTTGGCAGGGATTACAGCCTCGAGTCCTGTTGGGTATGATGCTACAAGCTTGGCACATCTGTATTTGGGGAGTTTCTCCCATTCTTCTCTACAGATCCTCTCAAGGTCTGTCAGGATGGATGGGGAGCGTCGCTGCACAGCTATTTTCAGGTCTCTCCAGAAATGTTTCATTGGGTTCAAGTCCGGGCTCTGGCTTGGCCACTCAAGGACATTCAGAGACTTGTACTGAAGCCACCCCTGCATTGTCTTGGCTGTGTGCTTAGGGTAGTTGTTCTGTTGGAAGGTGAACCTTCACCCCAGTCTGAGGCCCTGAGCGCTCTGGACCAGGTTATCATCATCAAGGATCTCTCTGTACTTTGCTCAGTACTCGATCCTTACTAGTGTGGTGGCATATTTCTGCTTTACCAAATGAGGAGAGTTACAAACTACACACCAGTCAGAGTTATACTTAAACTACATCTTTAATAATAATAATGATAAGCTTTGCAATAGCATTTGACTTTCAGCAATTCACTATTTCTAATGAACCATTGAGAAGTGACTACAGAAAAGTACAAAGATCTTTTATAGCCAAGATACACCCCTCTCAACTTACACTGACGAACCACAGATCTTAGGAACAGTTCACAAAGGTTAAGATTTGTATGACAGATATCTATAAAACATAGCAGACAGTTACTGCTGTGTCAACAGTTTTCATTGTAAAGACCAGTGTCTGGCCCCCTCTCTCCAATAGGGAACCTGTCTCTCCCTGGTACGGCATAGAACAGAACCATTAGCTCATGTAATCTGGAATGCTCTTTAGGTTTTATCACCCCAAAGACATCGTAAATCTCCTCTGTCCGTGTTATCTCATAGAGGCCCATCCTCAGTGGAACACACACACAAAATACTCTATTCTGTCGAATGTAACAACTATTATAATGTAATACAAGCATTATAACAATCTTACAAGCATTATAACATAATCTTGCAATTTCCCACGACACTAGTTCCCCAGTCCCTTCCGCTGAAAAACATCCCCACAGCATGATTCTGCCATCACCGGTCTTCACCGTAGGGATGGTGCCAGGTTTCCTCCAGACGTGACACTTGGCATTCAGGCCAAAGAGTTCAATCTAGTTCATCCGGATAGCCTCAGACAACAACATTGATCCGAACGCTGACTCGGTGAGTGAGTTTATTAGCAAGTGCATCGGTGATGATGTACCCAAGGTGACTATTAAAATCTTCCCCAACCAGAAACCGTGGATTGATGGCAGCATTCGTGCAAAACTGAAAGCGCGAACCACTGCTTTAAATCATGGCAAGGCGACCTTAAACATGACCGGATACAAACATTGTAGCTATTCCCTCCGCAAGGCAATCAAACAACCTAAGCGTCAGTATAGAGACAAAGTAGAGTCGCAATTCAATGGCTCAAACAGGAGACGTATGTGGCAGGGTCTACAGTCAATCACAGACTACAAAAAGAAAACCAGCCCCGTTGCAGACACCGACGTCTTGCGCTCAGACAAACTAAACAACTTCTTTGCTCGCTTTGAGGACAATACAGTGCCACTGACACGGCCTGCTACCAAAACCTGCGGGCTCTCCTTCACCGCAGCCAACGTGAGTAAAACATTTAAACGTGTTAATCCTCGCAAGGCTGCTGGCCCAGACGGCATTCCTAGTCAAGTCTTCAGAGCATGCGCAGACCAGCTGGCTGGTGTGTTTACGGACATATTCAATCAATCCCTATCCCAGTCTGCTGTTCCCACATGCTTCAAGCGGGCCACCATTGTTCCTGTTCCCAAGAAAGCGAAGGTAACTGAGCTAAATGACTATCGCCCCGTAGCACTCACTCCCGTCATCATGAAGTGCTTTGAGAGACTAGTCAAGGATCATATTACCTCCACCCGACCTGACACCCTAGACCCACTCCAATTTGCAATTACACTGCACACTGCCCTAACCCATCTGGACAAGAGGAATACCTATGTAAGAATGCTGTTAATCGATTACAGCTCAGCATTTAACACCATAGTACCCTCCAAACTTGTCATTAAGCTCGAGACCCTGGGTCTCAACCCTGCCCTTTGCAACTGGGTCCTGGACTTTGACGGGCCGCCCCCAGGTGGTGAGGGTAGGAAACAACATCTCCACCCCGCTGATCCTCAACACTGGGGCCACACAAGGGTGCGTTCTCAGCCCTCTCCTGTACTCCCTGTTCACCCATGACTGCGTGGCCATGCACGCCTCCAACTCAATCATCAAGTTTGCAGACGACACTACAGTGGTAGGCTTGATTACCAACAAAGACGAGACGGCCTACAGGGAGGTGGTGAGGGCACGGTCAAAACTAGAAGCACAAGCATTTTGTTACACTCGCATTAACATCTGCTAACCATGTGTATGTGACCAATCAAATGTGATTTGACCAGAGAAGCTTGTTTCTCATGGTCTGAGAGTCTTTTAGGTGCATTTTGGCAAACTCCAAGTGGGCTGTCATGTGCCTTTTACTGAGGAGTGGCTTCCGTCTGGCCACTCTAAAATAAAGGCCTAATTAGTGGAGTGCTACAGAGATGGTTGTCCTTCTGGAAGGTTCTCCCTTCTCCACAGAGGAACTCTAGAGCTCTGTCGGGTTCTTGGTCACCTCCCTGACCAAGGTCCTTCTCCCCCGATTGCTCAGTTTGGCTGGGAGGCCAGCTCTAGGAAGAGGCTTGGTGGTTCCAAACTTCTTCCATTTAAGACTGATGGAGGCCAATGTGTTCTTGGGAACCTTCAATACTGCAGAATGTTGTTTGTACCCTTCCCCAGATGTGTTTCTTGACACAATCCTGTCTCCGAGCTCTATGGTGTCAGATCAATTCTATAAGAAGAGAGACTGCAGATTTTTTCAAACAACATATTTATTTGCAAAAATGAAGCAATCAACCATCACTAAGAGTTGAATGCTCATCGAACAGAGCTGTCAGGTTTTTAGAAATATTTGCAAATGTATTAAAAATAAAAACTGAAATAAAAGAAACGTCCCCTTTTCAGGACCCTTTCAAAGATAAACATCCAAATAACTTCACAGATCTTCATTGTAAAGGGTTTAAACACTGTTTCCCATGCTTGTTCAATGAACCATAAACAATTAATGAACATGCACCTGTGGAACGGTCGTTAAGACACTAACAGCTTACAGATGGTAGGCAATTAAGGTCACAGTTATAAAAAGTTAGGACACTAAAGAGGCCTTTCTACTAACTCTGAAAAACACCAAAAGAAAGATGCCCAGGGTCCCTGCTCATCTGAGTGAACGTGCTGCAAGGAGGCATGAGGACTGCAGATGTGGCCAGAGCAATAAATTGTAATGTCCATACTGTGAGATGCCTAAGACAGCGCTACAGGGAGACAGGACGGACAGCTGATCGTCCTCGCAGTGGCAGACCACGTGTAACAACACCTGCACAGGATCTGTACATCCGAACATCACACCTGCGGGACCGGTACAGGATGGCAACAACAACTGCCCTAGTTAAACCAGGAATGCACAATCCCTCCATCAGTGCTCAGACTGTCCGCAATAGGCTGAGAGAGGCTGGACTGAGGCCTGTTGTAAGGCAGGTCCTCACCAGACATCACCGGCAACAACGTCACCTATGGGCACAAACCCATTGTCGCTGGAACAGACAGGACTGGCAAAAAGTGATCTTCACTGATGAGTTGCGGTTTTGTCTCACCAGGGGTGATGGTTGGATTCACGTTTATCGTCGAAGGAATAAGCGTTACACCAAGGCCTGTACTCTGGAGCGGGATCAATTTGGAGGTGGAGGGTCCGTCATGGTCTGGGGTGGTGTGTCATAGCATCATCGGACTGACCTTGTTGTCATTGCAGGCAATCTCAACACTGTGCGTTACAGGGAATCTCAGCAATCACTGCCTCATTGCCTTCGTGCGCAATGGGTCCACGGTCAAACGACCACCCCTCATCACTGTCAAACGCTCCATAAAACACTTCAGCGAGCAGTCCTTTCTAATCGTATGGAAAGTTACTGAGTCAGACAAGGGGTGGATAGAGAACTGGCTGTATGGAAAGTTACTGAGTCAGACAAGGGGAAGGGTGGATAGAGAACTGGCTGTATGGAAAGTTACTGAGTCAGACAAGGGGAAGGGTGGATAGAGAACTGGCTGTATGGAAAGTTACTGAGTCAGACAAGGGTGGATAGAGAACTGGCTGTATGGAAAGTTACTGAGTCAGACAAGGGGTGGATAGAGAACTGGCTGTATGGAAAGTTACTGAGTCAGACAAGGGGAAGGGTGGATAGAGAACTGGCTGTATGGAAAGTTACTGAGTCAGACAAGGGGAAGGGTGGATAGAGAACTGGCTGTATGGAAAGTTACTGAGTCAGACAAGGGTGGATAGAGAACTGGCTGTATGGAAAGTTACTGAGTCAGACAAGGGGAAGGGTGGATAGAGAACTGGCTGTATGGAAAGTTACTGAGTCAGACAAGGGGTGGATAGAGAACTGGCTGTATGGAAAGTTACTGAGTCAGACAAGGGGTGGATAGAGAACTGGCTGTATGGAAAGTTACTGACTCAGACAAGGGGAAGGGTGGATAGAGAACTGGCTGTATGGAAAGTTACTGAGTCAGACAAGGGAAGGGGTGATAGAGAACTGGCTGTATGGAAAGTTACTGAGTCAGACAAGGGAAGGGGTGATAGAGAACTGGCTGTATGGAAAGTTACTGAGTCAGACAAAGGTGGATAGAGAACTGGCTGTATGGAAAGTTACTGAGTCAGACAAGGGGAAGTGCAGAAAGTTCACATTATGTTCCTAAGGAGGGAGGCAAAGGGCACCAGTCTAGTTAGTTTCTGATAAGGCAGACCAGCTGTGGAACTATGGAGGAGCAAGGAATTCAGCTGGAGGTCAAGTCAATAGCTGAAGTGAGAAGAAACCTCTGGGAGGGGGTCCAGAGGGGCCCACCACAACAACCCTCCTACTACAGTCCTATCTCACACATACACCTCTACGCCCATGAAGGTTCAAGCATCAGGCAGGACCATGTCTACACCAGTGAGATGAAAAATGTAGTTCCCACTTAGCAACAGAGATGTATTGGCTGTCTAGATCTGTAAGGAGGTGACTATTAGGATGTTATAAATATGTGATTGTGAAAGCAGACCTTGTCTTTGTAGATGTATGTCCCAATGGGTGAATTAACTTGGTTTGACCACTTCCTATTCATCCATTTGAGTTTTTACTATGTTTGCTCAGAACCTAACACGATGAATTGGAACGCTGACTAAGCCAGGCCTAATCGCCCAACATCAGTGCCCGACCTCACTAATACTCTTGTGGCTGAATGGAAGCAAGTCCCCTCAGCAATGTTCCAACATCTAGTGGAAGGCCTTCCCAGAAGAGTGGAGGCTGTTATAGCAGCAAAGAGGGGACCAACACCATATTAATGCCCATGATTTTGGAGTGAGATGTTTGACGAGCAGGTGTCCACATACGTTTGGTCATGTTGTGCATCTGTATTCCCAGTCATGTGAAATCCATAGATTAGGGCCTAATAAATTTATTTCAAATGACTGATTTCCTCATATAAACTGTAACTCAGTAAAATCTTTGAAATTGTTGCATGTTGCATTTATATTTTTGTTAATTGTAGATAACCCTAACCCAACTATATAGGGAACAGGGTACTATTTGGGAGTCCTCCAGTGTGACTCACGTCTCCAATCATGATGGCCTCTTCAGGACAACAGCCAATGTCCCTCAGAGCCTCCAGGAAGAATGTCCCCTCAGGCTTCCCCACAACGGTGGCTTGACAGTCTGTAGCGTACTCTAACCCTGTCACAAAGGCTCCGGGGCCCAGCGCCAGACCATCCTTCCTCTTATAATACCTGGCCTTATGGATGGCTATGAGGGGGGCCCCGTCTAGAACCAGCCTGGTAGATAGAAGAAAAGAGTTTTATTTGATGTGTACTAAGGCAGCTGAGACTCACATACAAGAAAACACATGTAAAGCAATAAATAGAGATGTGACAGTGGGGTCTGAAATGATTAATACCCATGATCAATAATGACTGTAAAACAGATCAAATACCGAGCTATATTCCTCAAACAGTAAATGTATCGACACGTGTAGAGATTCTTATAAATAAAGTAGTAAAAAGTTTAGTTTTTGGTCCCATATTCATAGCATGCAGTGACTACACCAAGCTAGAGACTCAACTTGAACAACCGTGTTGATGCATTTGCAGTTTGTTTTGTTGTGCCCAATAGAAATTCAGCAGAGAAAAAAGCATGTATTGTCATTTGTCACTTTTACTGGAAATAACAATATCATATATTTCTAAACATTTCTACATTAATGTGGATGCTACCATGACTACGGATAATCCTGAATGAGTGAGAAATGTACAGATGATCAAAGATTTGTATTTATTATCGATCCCCAGTAGCTGCTGTCAAGCTAGCAGCTACTCTTCTTGGGGTCTGGAAAAATGAAGGCAGTTATAGAATTTTAAAAACATTACAATACATTCATAACATGTTATCATGTGTGTGTATGCATGTATCTGTGCCTATGTGTGTCTCTTCACAGTCCATGCTGTTCCACAAGGTGTTTTTCTATCTGGTTTTGTTTTTTTAATCTGCTTGCATCAGTTACCTGATGTTGAATAGAGTTCCATGTAGTCATGGCTCTATGTAGTACTGTGCGCCTCCCATAGTCTGTTCTGGACTTGGGGACTGTGAAGAGACCTCTGGTGGCATGTCTTGTGGGGTTTGCATGGGTGTCTGCCTTGTTCTGAGACAATTGCAATTTTCCCAAGTCCCTCTGTTGTATCAATATGATTTGAACATGAGTTTACAATTCAGGGTTACTCCAAGCAGTTTAGTCACTTCAACTTCTACAGTTTCCACATTATTTAGTTGAGGTTTAGTCAATGATGTGTCCCAAATATAAATATTTAAAAAACTAAAAGTATTGTGACTAACTTCTCCCTTGCCACCCACTCTGAAACTAAGTGCAGCTCTTTGTTAAGTGTTGCAGTCATTTCAGTCGCTGTAGTAGCTGACGTGTATAGTGTTGAGATTGCCACATACATAGACAAACTGACTTTACTCCCAGGACTGCGGATTGTCCCGGGTTTGTGGCAGTCTAGATCCCTGCTGTTTGTTGTGTTCAACCTTCCCTGTGACCTGCCCTGTCTGGAACTGCGAGGAGTAACAGCGTAGCCTACATTGCTACCATGACAAAGACCAACGCCAGTGGGAGTATTGTTGAGGACAGTGGTGTCTCTCTATCACACGTGAAGGATCTTTTAAAATTAACAAAAAGAGACTACACACAGTTGTTACAACAACAAGAAAATAGCTTAAAGTGTTTTGTCCAAATACTCATGGATTCTACTAATAAAAGAATGGACGACCTGACCAGAGAGGTCCAGGACCTGAAGAACAGTTTGCAGTTCTACCAGGGTCAGCTCGGTGAGTTGAAACATGAGAGCAACAAGATGACAGCAATCTGTAAGTCATTGAGAGAGGACATCAGTTCTGTGTGTGAATCCATGATTACAATGACAGATAAATCAGACTCGAAGGACAATCAAGACGGAGCAACATGGTTCTGGACGGAATTGTAGAATCTCCACATGAGACCTGGACGGAGTCTGAGGACAAAGTGAGGGAAATGATTCTCTGAGAAATTGAAGATGGACCACAGGAAGATTGAGGTGATAGGCCCAGGCCGATAGTGGTCAAGTTCCTGAGGTTCAAGGACAAGGTAGCGGTTCTGGAAAGAGCCAATAACTTTAGAGGAATGTATATCTTCCTCAACGAGGACTAACCTGAAGCAGTGTGCCAGAAGAGGAAAGAACTGATCCCAGCAATGAAAGCTGCCAGAGCGCGTGGGGACATTGCTTACATCCGCTACGACAGGCTCATTGTCAAGAAGCCTGGTAGGGATGAGAGAGCCAAGACTATGGGTTCGTAGCTTCAACCCCGCAGCGCACAAGCACCAATTTATTTGTATTTACTTATTTTTTTAATTTAACTAGTCACGTCAGTTAAGAACAAATTCTTATTTACAATGACGGCCTAGGAACAGTGGGATAACTAACCAAAAGGCAAAAGACCTCCTGCGGGGACGGGGATTATAAAAAATATATACAGTGCCTTGCGAAAGTATTCGGCCCCCTTGAACTTTGCGACCTTTTGCCACATTTCAGGCTTCAAACATAAAGATATAAAACTGTATTTTTTTGTGAAGATTCAACAACAAGTGGGACACAATCATGAAGTGGAACGACATTTATTGGATATTTCAAACTTTTTTAACAAATCAAAAACGGAAAAATTGGGCGTGCAAAATTATTCAGCCCCTTTACTTTCAGTGCAGCAAACTCTCTCCAGAAGTTCAGTGAGGATCTCTGAATGATCCAATGATGACCTAAATGACTAATGATGATAAATACAATCCACCTGTGTGGCCCAGCGCCAGACCATCCTTCCTCTTATAATACCTGGCCTTATGGATGGCTATGAGGGGGGCCCCGTCTAGAACCAGCCTGGTAGATAGAAGAAAAGAGTTTTATTTGATGTGTACTAAGGCAGCTGAGACTCACATACAAGAAAACACATGTAAAGCAATAAATAGAGATGTGACAGTGGGGTCTGAAATGATTAATACCCATGATCAATAATGACTGTAAAACAGATCAAATACCGAGCTATATTCCTCAAACAGTAAATGTATCGACACGTGTAGAGATTCTTATAAATAAAGTAGTAAAAAGTTTAGTTTTTGGTCCCATATTCATAGCATGCAGTGACTACACCAAGCTAGAGACTCAACTTGAACAACCGTGTTGATGCATTTGCAGTTTGTTTTGTTGTGCCCAATAGAAATTCAGCAGAGAAAAAAGCATGTATTGTCATTTGTCACTTTTACTGGAAATAACAATATCATATATTTCTAAACATTTCTACATTAATGTGGATGCTACCATGACTACGGATAATCCTGAATGAGTGAGAAATGTACAGATGATCAAAGATTTGTATTTATTATCGATCCCCAGTAGCTGCTGTCAAGCTAGCAGCTACTCTTCTTGGGGTCTGGAAAAATGAAGGCAGTTATAGAATTTTAAAAACATTACAATACATTCATAACATGTTATCATGTGTGTGTATGCATGTATCTGTGCCTATGTGTGTCTCTTCACAGTCCATGCTGTTCCACAAGGTGTTTTTCTATCTGGTTTTGTTTTTTTAATCTGCTTGCATCAGTTACCTGATGTTGAATAGAGTTCCATGTAGTCATGGCTCTATGTAGTACTGTGCGCCTCCCATAGTCTGTTCTGGACTTGGGGACTGTGAAGAGACCTCTGGTGGCATGTCTTGTGGGGTTTGCATGGGTGTCTGCCTTGTTCTGAGACAATTGCAATTTTCCCAAGTCCCTCTGTTGTATCAATATGATTTGAACATGAGTTTACAATTCAGGGTTACTCCAAGCAGTTTAGTCACTTCAACTTCTACAGTTTCCACATTATTTAGTTGAGGTTTAGTCAATGATGTGTCCCAAATATAAATATTTAAAAAACTAAAAGTATTGTGACTAACTTCTCCCTTGCCACCCACTCTGAAACTAAGTGCAGCTCTTTGTTAAGTGTTGCAGTCATTTCAGTCGCTGTAGTAGCTGACGTGTATAGTGTTGAGATTGCCACATACATAGACAAACTGACTTTACTCCCAGGACTGCGGATTGTCCCGGGTTTGTGGCAGTCTAGATCCCTGCTGTTTGTTGTGTTCAACCTTCCCTGTGACCTGCCCTGTCTGGAACTGCGAGGAGTAACAGCGTAGCCTACATTGCTACCATGACAAAGACCAACGCCAGTGGGAGTATTGTTGAGGACAGTGGTGTCTCTCTATCACACGTGAAGGATCTTTTAAAATTAACAAAAAGAGACTACACACAGTTGTTACAACAACAAGAAAATAGCTTAAAGTGTTTTGTCCAAATACTCATGGATTCTACTAATAAAAGAATGGACGACCTGACCAGAGAGGTCCAGGACCTGAAGAACAGTTTGCAGTTCTACCAGGGTCAGCTCGGTGAGTTGAAACATGAGAGCAACAAGATGACAGCAATCTGTAAGTCATTGAGAGAGGACATCAGTTCTGTGTGTGAATCCATGATTACAATGACAGATAAATCAGACTCGAAGGACAATCAAGACGGAGCAACATGGTTCTGGACGGAATTGTAGAATCTCCACATGAGACCTGGACGGAGTCTGAGGACAAAGTGAGGGAAATGATTCTCTGAGAAATTGAAGATGGACCACAGGAAGATTGAGGTGATAGGCCCAGGCCGATAGTGGTCAAGTTCCTGAGGTTCAAGGACAAGGTAGCGGTTCTGGAAAGAGCCAATAACTTTAGAGGAATGTATATCTTCCTCAACGAGGACTAACCTGAAGCAGTGTGCCAGAAGAGGAAAGAACTGATCCCAGCAATGAAAGCTGCCAGAGCGCGTGGGGACATTGCTTACATCCGCTACGACAGGCTCATTGTCAAGAAGCCTGGTAGGGATGAGAGAGCCAAGACTATGGGTTCGTAGCTTCAACCCCGCAGCGCACAAGCACCAATTTATTTGTATTTACTTATTTTTTTAATTTAACTAGTCACGTCAGTTAAGAACAAATTCTTATTTACAATGACGGCCTAGGAACAGTGGGATAACTAACCAAAAGGCAAAAGACCTCCTGCGGGGACGGGGATTATAAAAAATATATACAGTGCCTTGCGAAAGTATTCGGCCCCCTTGAACTTTGCGACCTTTTGCCACATTTCAGGCTTCAAACATAAAGATATAAAACTGTATTTTTTTGTGAAGATTCAACAACAAGTGGGACACAATCATGAAGTGGAACGACATTTATTGGATATTTCAAACTTTTTTAACAAATCAAAAACGGAAAAATTGGGCGTGCAAAATTATTCAGCCCCTTTACTTTCAGTGCAGCAAACTCTCTCCAGAAGTTCAGTGAGGATCTCTGAATGATCCAATGATGACCTAAATGACTAATGATGATAAATACAATCCACCTGTGTGTAATCAAGTCTCCGTATAAATGCACCTGCACTCTGATAGTCTCAGAGGTCCGTTAAAAGCGCAGAGAGCATCATGAAGAACAAGGAACACTCCAGGCAGGTCTGAGATACTGTTGTGAAGAAGTTTAAAGCCGGATTTGGATACAAAAATATTTCCCAAGCTTTAAACATCCCAAGGATTATGACATTGAAGGTTGTGCAATGTAACAGGAATATTTTTCCCACAATAAGTTGGGTGAATTTTGGCCGTTTCCTCTTGACAGAGCTGGTGTAACTGAGTCAGGTTTGTAGGCCTCCTTGCTCGCACATGCTTTTTTAGTTCTGCCAAAATTAATTCTATACACATTTTCTATAGGATTGAGGTCAGGGCTTTGTGATGGCAACTCCAATGCCTTGACTTTGTCCTTAAGCCATTTTGCCACAACTTTGGAAGTATGTTTGGGGTTATTGTCCATTGGGAAGACCCATTTGCGACCAAGCTTTAACTTCCTGACTGATGTCTTGAGATGTTGCTTCAATATATCCACATAATTTTACTTCCTCATGATGCCATCTATTTGTGAAGCGCACCAGACCCTCCTGCAGCAAAGCACCCCCACAACATGATGCTGCCACCCCTGTGCTTTACGGTTTGGATGGTGTTCTTCGGCTTGCAAGCCTCCCCCTTTTTCTCCAAACATAAAGATGGTCATTATGGCCAAACAGTTCTATATTTGTTTCATCAGACTAGAGGACATTTCTCCAAAAAGTACAATCTTTGTCCCCATGTGCAGTTGAAAACTGTAGTCTGGCTTTTTTATGGCGGTTTTGGAGCAGTGGCTTCTTCCTTGCTGAGTGGCCTTTCAGGTTATGTCGGTATAGGACTCGTTTTACTGTGGATATAGATACTTTTGTACCTGTTTCCTCCAGCATCTTCACAAGGTCCTTTACTGTTGTTCTGGGATTGATGTGCACTTTTCGCACCAAAGTACGTTCATCTCTAGGAGACAGAACGCGTCTCCTTCCTGAGCGGTATGATGGCTGTGTGGTCCCATGGTGTTTATACTTCCGTACTATTGTTTGTACAGTTGAACGTGGTACCTTCAGGCGTTTGGAAATTGCTCCCAAGGATGAACCAGACTTGTGGAGGTCTAGAATTTTTTTTCTGAGATCTTGGCTGATTTCTTTTGATTTTCCCATGATGTCAAGCTAAGAGGCACTGAGTTTGAAGGTAGGCCTTGAAATATATCCACAGGTACACCTCCAAATGACTCAAATTATGTCAATTAGCCTATCAGAAGCTTCTAAAGCCATGACATAATTTTCTGGAATTGTCCAACTGTTTAAAGGCACAGTCAACTTAGTGTATGTAAACTTCTGACCCACTGGAATTGTGATACAGTCAGTTAGAAGTGAAATAATCTGTAAACAATTGTTGGAAAAATGACTTGTGTCATGCACGAAATAGATGTCCTAACCAACTTACCAAAACTTTAGTTTGTTAACAAGAAATTTGTGGAGTGGTTGAAAAACGAGTTTTAATGACTAGAACCTAAATGTATGTAAACTTTTTACTAATACTGTAGAAATGTGTTATTAAGCTGTATCTGTACCCAGTAAGCAGTGATCACAATATAGTGTCTATTTCCAGGAAAGACAAAGTTCCAACATCTTGGCCTAAAATAGTGTATAAGAGATCATACAAAATATTTTTCTGGGACTTATGTGGATGTTAAAAATATGTGTTGGTCTAATGTGATTAATGAGGAGCATCCAGACGCTGCACTTGATGAATTTATTAAAATTGCTTCTTCCAATTATTGATAAACATACACCTGTTAAGAAACTGACTGTTAGAACTGTTAAGGCTCCATGGATTGATGAGGAACTGAAAAACTGTATGGTTGAAAGAGATGGGAGCAAAAGGAGTGGCTAATAAGTCTGGCTGTACATCTGACTGGCTGATTTACTGCAAATTGAGAAATGATGTGACTAAACTCAACAAAAAGAAGAAGAAACTTCATTACGAAGCCAAGATCAATGATCGAAAGAAACTTGAGTACTTTAAATGAAATTATTGGCAGAAAGACTAATTCAACTCCATCTTTCATTTGAATGATTATTTAATTGGCAAAGTGGGCAAACTTAGGAAACGCCAACAACGAACAGTGAGCAATTGTATTCATGCATAAAAAAACGAATGAAATAAAAGCATTGCAAGTATGCATTTTGTAAAGTTAGTGTGGGAGAGGTGTAATTGTTTTTGTTATCAATCAATAATGTCAAACCTCCTGGCATTGACAACTTAGACGGAAAGCTACTGAGGATGGTGGCTGACTATAGCCACTCCTATCTGTCATGTCTTTAATCTGAGCCTAGAAGTCCTTGTCCTCAAGGCTGGAGGGAAGACAAAGTAATTTCGCTACCCAAGAGTGGTAAAGTGACCTTTACTGGTTCTAACAGCAGACCTATAAGCTTGCTACCAGCTCTTAGCAAACTGTTGGGAAAAAATTGTGTTTGACCAAATACAATTTCTCTGTAAACCAATGAACAACAGACTTTCAGCATGCTTACAGAGAAGGGCACACAACATGTACTGCACTGAAACAAATGACTGATGATTGGTTGAAAGACATTGATAAGAAGATTGTAGGAGCTGTACTGTTAGATTTCAGCGCAGCCTTTGATATTATTGACCATAACCTGTTGTTGAAAAAACATGTGCCATATCGTGGATTCAGTGCCATCTAATAGAACTCAAAGGGTTTCCTTTAATGGAAGCTTCTCTAATGTCAAACATGTGAAGTGTACCACAGGGCAGCTCTCTTGGCCCTCTACTCTTTTGACCAATGACCTGCCACTGGCATTAAACACAGCATGTGTGTCCATGTATGCTGATAATTCAACCATATACACATCAGCAACCACAGCTAGTGAAGTCACTGAAACCCTTAACAAAGAGTTGCAGTCTGTTTTGGAATGGGTGGCCAGTAATAAACTGGTCCTGAACATCTCTAAAGCTAAAAGCATTGTATTTGGTACATATAATTCCCTAAGTTCTAGACCTCAGCTGTATCTGGTAATGAATGGTGTGGCTGTTGAACAAGTTGAGGAGACTACAGTCTAAGGTAACACCAAGTAATTTAAACTATCATGGTCAAAACATATAGATTCAATGGTTGTAACGATGGGGAGAGACTGTCCGTAATACAGAGATGGGGAGAGGTCTAGCTGTAATAAAGAGATGGGGAGAGGTCTGTCCTTAATAAAGAGATGGGGAGAGGTCTGTCTGTAATAAAGAGATGGGGAGAGGTCTGTCTGTAATAAAGAGATGGGGAGAGGTCTGTCTGTAATAAAGAGATGGGGAGAGGTCTGTCTGTAATAAAGAGATGGGGAGAGGTCTGTCTGTAGTAAAGAGATGGGGAGAGGTCTGTCTGTAATAAAGAGATGGGGAGAGGTCTGTCTGTAATAAAGAGATGGGGAGAGGTCTGTCTGTAATAAAGAGATGGGGAGAGGTCTGGCTGTAATAAAGAGATGGGGAGAGGTCTGGCTATAATAAAGAGATGGGGAGAGGTCTGTCTGTAGTAAAGAGATGGGGAGAGGTCTGTCCGTAATACAGAGATGGGGAGAGGTCTGTCCGTAATACAGAGATGGAGAGAGGTCTGTCTGTAATAAAGAGATGCTCTGCTTTTTTGACACCACACTCCAAAAAGCAAGGTCTGCAGGCTCTAGTTTTGTCTAATCTTGATTATTGTCCAGTCGTGTGATCCAGTGCTGCAAGGAAAGACCTAGTTAAGCTGCATCTGGCCCAGAACAGAGTGGCATGTTCTGCTCTTCATTGTAATCAGAGGGCTGATATAGCCAGTCTCTCCTGGCTAAGAGTTGAGGAAAGACTGACTGCATCACTTCTCTTTAAAAGAAACATTGTGTTGAAAATCCCAAATTGTTTGCATAGTCAACTTACACACAGCTCTGACACACACACTTATCCCACCAGACATGCCACCAGGGGTCTTTTCACAGTCCCCAAATCCAGAACAAATTCAAGAAAACATACTGTACTATAGAGCCCCTATTGCATGGAACCTCCTTTCATCTCATATTGCTCAAATACACAGCAAACCTGGTTTTAAAAAAACCAGATGAAGCAACGCCTCTCCCCTATTTGACATAGATAGTTTGTGTGTATGCATAGATATTTTTGTCGTACTGTATTGCTTTATCTTGGCCAGGTCACAGTTGTAAATGAGAACTTGTTCTCAACTGGCCTACCTGGTTAAATAAAGGTGTTCTCAACTGGCCTACCTGGTTAAATAAAGGTGTTCTCAACTAGCCTACCTGGTTAAATAAAGGTGTTCTCAACTGGCCATCTGGTTAAATAAAGGTGTTCTCAACTAGCCTACCTGGTTAAATAAAGGTGTTCTCAACTAGCCTACCTGGTTAAATAAAGGTGTTCTCAACTAGCCTACCTGGTTAAATAAAGGTGTTCTCAACTAGCCTACCTGGTTAAATAAAGGTGTTCTCAACTAGCCTACCTGGTTAAATAAAGGTGTTCTCAACTAGCCTACCTGGTTAAATAAAGCTGTTCTCAACTAGCCTACCTGGTTAAATAAAGCTGTTCTCAACTGGCCTACCTGGTTAAATAAAGCTGTTCTCAACTGGCCTACCTGGTTAAATAAAGCTGTTCTCAACTGGCCTACCTGGTTAAATAAAGCTGTTCTCAACTGGCCTACCTGGTTAAATAAAGCTGTTCTCAACTGGCCTACCTGGTTAAATAAAGCTGTTCTCAACTGGCCTACCTGGTTAAATAAAGCTGTTCTCAACTGGCCTACCTGGTTAAATAAAGCTGTTCTCAACTGGCCTACCTGGTTAAATAAAGGTGTTCTCAACTAGCCTACCTGGTTAAATAAAGGTGTTCTCAACTGGCCTACCTGGTTAAATAAAGGTGTTCTCAACTGGCCTCCCTGGTTAAATAAAGGTGTTCTCAACTAGCCTCCCTGGTTAAATAAAGGTGTTCTCAACTAGCCTCCCTGGTTAAATAAAGGTGTTCTCAACTAGCCTACCTGGTTAAATAAAGCTGTTCTCAACTAGCCTACCTGGTTAAATAAAGCTGTTCTCAACTAGCCTACCTGGTTAAATAAAGCTGTTCTCAACTAGCCTACCTGGTTAAATAAAGGTGTTCTCAACTAGCCTACCTGGTTAAATAAAGGTGTTCTCAACTAGCCTCCCTGGTTAAATAAAGGTGTTCTCAACTAGCCTCCCTGGTTAAATAAAGGTGTTCTCAGCTAGCCTCCCTGGTTAAATAAAGGTGTTCTCAACTAGCCTACCTGGTTAAATAAAGGTGTTCTCAACTAGCCTACCTGGTTAAATAAAGGTGTTCTCAACTAGCCTACCTGGTTAAATAAAGCTGTTCTCAACTAGCCTACCTGGTTAAATAAAGCTGTTCTCAACTGGCCTACCTGGTTAAATAAAGCTGTTCTCAACTGGCCTACCTGGTTAAATAAAGCTGTTCTCAACTGGCCTACCTGGTTAAATAAAGCTGTTCTCAACTGGCCTACCTGGTTAAATAAAGCTGTTCTCAACTGGCCTACCTGGTTAAATAAAGCTGTTCTCAACTGGCCTACCTGGTTAAATAAAGCTGTTCTCAACTGGCCTACCTGGTTAAATAAAGCTGTTCTCAACTGGCCTACCTGGTTAAATAAAGGTGTTCTCAACTAGCCTACCTGGTTAAATAAAGGTGTTCTCAACTGGCCTACCTGGTTAAATAAAGGTGTTCTCAACTAGCCTCCCTGGTTAAATAAAGGTGTTCTCAACTAGCCTACCTGGTTAAATAAAGGTGTTCTCAACTAGCCTACCTGGTTAAATAAAGCTGTTCTCAACTAGCCTACCTGGTTAAATAAAGCTGTTCTCAACTAGCCTACCTGGTTAAATAAAGGTGTTCTCAACTAGCCTACCTGGTTAAATAAAGGTGTTCTCAACTAGCCTCCCTGGTTAAATAAAGGTGTTCTCAACTAGCCTACCTGGTTAAATAAAGGTGTTCTCAACTAGCCTACCTGGTTAAATAAAGGTGTTCTCAACTAGCCTACCTGGTTAAATAAAGGTGTTCTCAACTAGCCTCCCTGGTTAAATAAAGGTGTTCTCAACTAGCCTACCTGGTTAAATAAAGGTGTTCTCAACTAGCCTACCTGGTTAAATAAAGGTGTTCTCAACTAGCCTACCTGGTTAAATAAAGGTGTTCTCAACTAGCCTACCTGGTTAAATAAAGGTGTTCTCAACTAGCCTCCCTGGTTAAATAAAGGTGTTCTCAACTAGCCTACCTGGTTAAATAAAGGTGTTCTCAACTAGCCTACCTGGTTAAATAAAGGTGTTCTCAACTGGCCTACCTGGTTAAATAAAGGTGTTCTCAACTAGCCTCCCTGGTTAAATAAAGGTGTTCTCAACTAGCCTCCCTGGTTAAATAAAGGTGTTCTCAACTGGCCTACCTGGTTAAATAAAGGTGTTCTCAACTAGCCTCCCTGGTTAAATAAAGGTGTTCTCAACTAGCCTACCTGGTTAAATAAAGGTGTTCTCAACTAGCCTACCTGGTTAAATAAAGGTGTTCTCAACTGGCCTACCTGGTTAAATAAAGCTGTTCTCAACTGGCCTACCTGGTTAAATAAAGGTGTTCTCAACTAGCCTACCTGGTTAAATAAAGGTGTTCTCAACTGGCCTACCTGGTTAAATAAAGGTGTTCTCAACTAGCCTCCCTGGTTAAATAAAGGTGTTCTCAACTAGCCTCCCTGGTTAAATAAAGGTGTTCTCAACTAGCCTCCCTGGTTAAATAAAGGTGTTCTCAACTAGCCTACCTGGTTAAATAAAGGTGTTCTCAACTAGCCTACCTGGTTAAATAAAGGTGTTCTCAACTGGCCTACCTGGTTAAATAAAGGTGTTCTCAACTAGCCTCCCTGGTTAAATAAAGGTGTTCTCAACTAGCCTCCCTGGTTAAATAAAGGTGTTCTCAACTAGCCTCCCTGGTTAAATAAAGGTGTTCTCAACTAGCCTACCTGGTTAAATAAAGGTGTTCTCAACTAGCCTACCTGGTTAAATAAAGGTGTTCTCAACTAGCCTACCTGGTTAAATAAAGGTGTTCTCAACTAGCCTACCTGGTTAAATAAAGGTGTTCTCAACTAGCCTCCCTGGTTAAATAAAGGTGTTCTCAACTAGCCTACCTGGTTAAATAAAGGTGTTCTCAACTAGCCTACCTGGTTAAATAAAGGTGTTCTCAACTAGCCTACCTGGTTAAATAAAGGTGTTCTCTACTAGCCTACCTGGTTAAATAAAGGTGTTCTCAACTAGCCTACCTGGTTAAATAAAGGTGTTCTCAACTAGCCTACCTGGTTAAATAAAGGTGTTCTCTACTAGCCTACCTGGTTAAATAAAGGTGTTCTCAACTAGCCTACCTGGTTAAATAAAGGTGTTCTCAACTAGCCTCCCTGGTTAAATAAAGGTGTTCTCAACTAGCCTACCTGGTTAAATAAAGGTGTTCTCAACTAGCCTACCTGGTTAAATAAAGGTGTTCTCAACTAGCCTACCTGGTTAAATAAAGGTATTCTCAACTAGCCTACCTGGTTAAATAAAGGTGTTCTCAACTAGCCTACCTGGTTAAATAAAGGTGTTCTCAACTGGCCTACCTGGTTAAATAAAGGTGTTCTCAACTGGCCTACCTGGTTAAATAAAGGTGTTCTCAACTGGCCTACCTGGTTAAATAAAGGTGTTCTCAACTAGCCTCCCTGGTTAAATAAAGGTGTTCTCAACTAGCCTCCCTGGTTAAATAAAGGTGTTCTCAACTGGCCTACCTGGTTAAATAAAGGTGTTCTCAACTAGCCTCCCTGGTTAAATAAAGGTGTTCTCAACTAGCCTACCTGGTTAAATAAAGGTGTTCTCAACTGGCCTACCTGGTTAAATAAAGGTGTTCTCAACTGGCCTACCTGGTTAAATAAAGCTGTTCTCAACTGGCCTACCTGGTTAAATAAAGGTGTTCTCAACTAGCCTACCTGGTTAAATAAAGGTGTTCTCAACTGGCCTACCTGGTTAAATAAAGGTGTTCTCAACTAGCCTCCCTGGTTAAATAAAGGTGTTCTCAACTAACCTACCTGGTTAAATAAAGGTGTTCTCAACTAGCCTCCCTGGTTAAATAAAGGTGTTCTCAACTAGCCTACCTGGTTAAATAAAGGTGTTCTCAACTAGCCTACCTGGTTAAATAAAGGTGTTCTCAACTAGCCTCCCTGGTTAAATAAAGGTGTTCTCAACTAGCCTACCTGGTTAAATAAAGGTGTTCTCAACTAGCCTACCTGGTTAAATAAAGGTGTTCTCAACTAGCCTACCTGGTTAAATAAAGGTGTTCTCAACTAGCCTACCTGGTTAAATAAAGGTGTTCTCAACTAGCCTACCTGGTTAAATAAAGGTGTTCTCAACTAGCCTACCTGGTTAAATAAAGGTGTTCTCAACTAGCCTCCCTGGTTAAATAAAGGTGTTCTCAACTAGCCTACCTGGTTAAATAAAGGTGTTCTCAACTAGCCTACCTGGTTAAATAAAGGTGTTCTCAACTAGCCTACCTGGTTAAATAAAGGTGTTCTCTACTAGCCTACCTGGTTAAATAAAGGTGTTCTCAACTAGCCTACCTGGTTAAATAAAGGTGTTCTCAACTAGCCTACCTGGTTAAATAAAGGTGTTCTCTACTAGCCTACCTGGTTAAATAAAGGTGTTCTCAACTAGCCTACCTGGTTAAATAAAGGTGTTCTCAACTAGCCTCCCTGGTTAAATAAAGGTGTTCTCAACTAGCCTACCTGGTTAAATAAAGGTTTTCTCAACTAGCCTACCTGGTTAAATAAAGGTGTTCTCAACTAGCCTACCCGGTTAAATAAAGGTGTTCTCAACTAGCCTACCTGGTTAAATAAAGGTGTTCTCAACTAGCCTACCTGGTTAAATAAAGGTGTTCTCAACTGGCCTACCTGGTTAAATAAAGGTGTTCTCAACTGGCCTACCTGGTTAAATAAAGGTGTTCTCAACTGGCCTACCTGGTTAAATAAAGGTGTTCTCAACTAGCCTACCTGGTTAAATAAAGGTGTTCTCAACTAGCCTACCTGGTTAAATAAAGGTGTTCTCAACTAGCCTACCTGGTTAAATAAAGGTGTTCTCAACTAGCCTACCTGGTTAAATAAAGGTGTTCTCAACTGGCCTACCTGGTTAAATAAAGGTGTTCTCAACTAGCCTCCCTGGTTAAATAAAGGTGTTCTCAACTAGCCTCCCTGGTTAAATAAAGGTGTTCTCAACTAGCCTACCTGGTTAAATAAAGGTGTTCTCAACTAGCCTCCCTGGTTAAATAAAGGTGTTCTCAACTAGCCTACCTGGTTAAATAAAGGTGTTCTCAACTAGCCTCCCTGGTTAAATAAAGGTGTTCTCAGCTAGCCTCCCTGGTTAAATAAAGGTGTTCTCAGCTAGCCTCCCTGGTTAAATAAAGGTGTTCTCAGCTAGCCTCCCTGGTTAAATAAAGGTGTTCTCAGCTAGCCTCCCTGGTTAAATAAAGGTGTTCTCAGCTGGCCTACCTGGTTAAATAAAGGTGTTCTCAACTAGCCTACCTGGTTAAATAAAGGTGTTCTCAACTAGCCTACCTGGTTAAATAAAGGTGTTCTCAACTAGCCTACCTGGTTAAATAAAGGTGTTCTCAGCTAGCCTCCCTGGTTAAATAAAGGTGTTCTCAACTAACCTACCTGGTTAAATAAAGGTGTTCTCAACTAGCCTCCCTGGTTAAATAAAGGTGTTCTCAACTAGCCTCCCTGGTTAAATAAAGGTGTTCTCAGCTAGCCTCCCTGGTTAAATAAAGGTGTTCTCAACTAGCCTACCTGGTTAAATAAAGGTGTTCTCAACTAGCCTCCCTGGTTAAATAAAGGTGTTCTCAACTAGCCTACCTGGTTAAATAAAGGTGTTCTCAACTAGCCTACCTGGTTAAATAAAGGTGTTCTCAACTAGCCTACCTGGTTAAATAAAGGTGTTCTCAACTAGCCTACCTGGTTAAATAAAGGTGTTCTCAGCTAGCCTCCCTGGTTAAATAAAGGTGTTCTCAGCTAGCCTCCCTGGTTAAATAAAGGTGTTCTCAGCTAGCCTCCCTGGTTAAATAAAGGTGTTCTCAACTAGCCTACCTGGTTAAATAAAGGTGTTCTCAACTAGCCTACCTGGTTAAATAAAGGTGTTCTCAACTAGCCTACCTGGTTAAATAAAGGTGTTCTCAACTAGCCTACCTGGTTAAATAAAGGTGTTCTCAGCTAGCCTCCCTGGTTAAATAAAGGTGTTCTCAACTAGCCTCCCTGGTTAAATAAAGGTGTTCTCAACTAGCCTCCCTGGTTAAATAAAGGTGTTCTCAACTAGCCTCCCTGGTTAAATAAAGGTGTTCTCAGCTAGCCTCCCTGGTTAAATAAAGGTGTTCTCAACTAGCCTACCTGGTTAAATAAAGGTGTTCTCAACTAGCCTCCCTGGTTAAATAAAGGTGTTCTCAACTAGCCTACCTGGTTAAATAAAGGTGTTCTCAACTAGCCTACCTGGTTAAATAAAGGTGTTCTCAACTAGCCTACCTGGTTAAATAAAGGTGTTCTCAACTGGCCTACCTGGTTAAATAAAGGTGTTCTCAACTAGCCTACCTGGTTAAATAAAGGTGTTCTCAACTAGCCTACCTGGTTAAATAAAGGTGTTCTCAACTAGCCTACCTGGTTAAATAAAGGTGTTCTCAACTAGCCTCCCTGGTTAAATAAAGGTGTTCTCAACTAGCCTACCTGGTTAAATAAAGGTGTTCTCAACTAGCCTACCTGGTTAAATAAAGGTGTTCTCAACTAGCCTACCTGGTTAAATAAAGGTGTTCTCAACTAGCCTACCTGGTTAAATAAAGGTGTTCTCAACTAGCCTACCTGGTTAAATAAAGGTGTTCTCAACTAGCCTACCTGGTTAAATAAAGGTGTTCTCAACTAGCCTACCTGGTTAAATAAAGGTGTTCTCAGCTAGCCTCCCTGGTTAAATAAAGGTGTTCTCAGCTAGCCTCCCTGGTTAAATAAAGGTGTTCTCAGCTAGCCTCCCTGGTTAAATAAAGGTGTTCTCAGCTGGCCTACCTGGTTAAATAAAGGTGTTCTCAACTAGCCTACCTGGTTAAATAAAGGTGTTCTCAACTAGCCTACCTGGTTAAATAAAGGTGTTCTCAACTAGCCTACCTGGTTAAATAAAGGTGTTCTCAGCTAGCCTCCCTGGTTAAATAAAGGTGTTCTCAACTAGCCTACCTGGTTAAATAAAGGTGTTCTCAGCTAGCCTCCCTGGTTAAATAAAGGTGTTCTCAACTAGCCTCCCTGGTTAAATAAAGGTGTTCTCAGCTAGCCTCCCTGGTTAAATAAAGGTGTTCTCAACTAGCCTACCTGGTTAAATAAAGGTGTTCTCAACTAGCCTCCCTGGTTAAATAAAGGTGTTCTCAACTAGCCTACCTGGTTAAATAAAGGTGTTCTCAACTAGCCTACCTGGTTAAATAAAGGTGTTCTCAACTAGCCTACCTGGTTAAATAAAGGTGTTCTCAACTAGCCTACCTGGTTAAATAAAGGTGTTCTCAACTAGCCTACCTGGTTAAATAAAGGTGTTCTCAGCTAGCCTCCCTGGTTAAATAAAGGTGTTCTCAGCTAGCCTCCCTGGTTAAATAAAGGTGTTCTCAGCTGGCCTACCTGGTTAAATAAAGGTGTTCTCAGCTGGCCTACCTGGTTAAATAAAGGTGTTCTCAACTAGCCTACCTGGTTAAATAAAGGTGTTCTCAACTAGCCTACCTGGTTAAATAAAGGTGTTCTCAGCTAGCCTCCCTGGTTAAATAAAGGTGTTCTCAACTAGCCTACCTGGTTAAATAAAGGTGTTCTCAACTAGCCTCCCTGGTTAAATAAAGGTGTTCTCAACTAGCCTCCCTGGTTAAATAAAGGTGTTCTCAGCTAGCCTCCCTGGTTAAATAAAGGTGTTCTCAACTAGCCTACCTGGTTAAATAAAGGTGTTCTCAACTAGCCTCCCTGGTTAAATAAAGGTGTTCTCAACTAGCCTACCTGGTTAAATAAAGGTGTTCTCAACTAGCCTACCTGGTTAAATAAAGGTGTTCTCAACTAGCCTACCTGGTTAAATAAAGGTGTTCTCAACTGGCCTACCTGGTTAAATAAAGGTGTTCTCAACTAGCCTACCTGGTTAAATAAAGGTGTTCTCAACTAGCCTACCTGGTTAAATAAAGGAGAAAGACATTTTTTTAAATGTATGTAGTTCTGTCCTTGAGCTGTTCTTATCTAATGGTGTTCTGTATTGTTTCTGTCACGTTCTGACCTTTATTTCCTTTGTTTTGTCATTTAGTTAGTATGGTCAGGGCGTGAGTTGGGTGGGCAGTCTATGTTTGTTTTTCTATGATTTGGGTATTTCTATGTTTCGGCCTAGTATGGTTCTCAATCAGAGGCAGGTGTCGTTAGTTGTCTCTGATTGAGAATCATACTTAGGTAGCCTGGGTTTCACTGTGTGTTTGTGGGTGATTGTTCCTGTCTCTGTGTTTGCACCAGATAGGACTGTTTAAGGTTTTCACACGTTTCTTGTTTTTGTAATCAGTTGTTCATGTTTACGTATTAAAAGAACCATGGACACTTACCACGCCGCATATTGGTCCTCTGATCCTTTTCGCCTCTCCTCTTCGGAAGAAGAGGAGGAAATCCTTGACAGTTTCATGTTTGTGTGGAATCCAGGAACCCCCCCAAAAAACGAATATTTTTCAAATAAAATCTAATTGTATTTGTCACTTGCGCTGAATACAACAGGTATACAACCTTACCATGAAATGTTTACTTACAAGCCCTTAACCAACAATGCAGTTCAAGAAATAGTTAAGAAAATATTTACTGGAATAAACTGAAGTTTAAAAAAAATCTAAAAATCAAACAGTAACAAGATATTAACAATAACGAGGCACAGGAGATAACGGTACCGAGTCACTGTGTGGGGGTACAGGTTAGTTGAGGTCATTTGTAACGTGACTACGCATAGATAATAAACAGCGAGTAGCAGCAGTGTAAAAAGAAAGGGACGGGGGTGGTCAATGTAAATAGTCCAGGTGGCCATTGGATTAATTGTTCAGCAGTCTTATGGCTTGGGAGTCCGAGACTTGGCACTCTAGTACCGCTTGCCGTGTGGTAGCAGAGAGAACAGTCTGTGACTGGGGTGACTAGAGTCATTGACAATTTTTTGGGCCTTCCAGTCTCCTGAGGGGGAAAATGTGTTGTCGTGCCCTATTCACAACTGTCTTGGTGTGTTTGGACCATAATAGTTCGTTGGTGATGTGGACACCAAGGAACTTGAAACTCGATCTGCTCCACTTCAGCCCCGTCAATGTTAATGGGGGCTTGTTCGGCCCTCCTTTTCCTATAGTCCATAATCAGTTCCTTGTTCTTGCTCATATTGAGGGAGAGGTTGTTGTCCTGGCTCAACACTGCCAGGTCTCTGACCTCCTCCCTATAGGCTTTCACATTGTTGTTGGCCTACCACTGTTGGGTCGTCAGCAAACTTAATGATGGTGTTGGAGTCGTGTTTGGCCACACAGTCGTGGGTGAACAGGGAATACAGGAGGTGACTAAGCACGCACCCCTGAGGGGCCCCAGGGTTGAGGATCAGCGTGGCAGACGTGTTGTTGCCTACCCTCACCACCTGGGGGCGGCCCATCAGGAAGTCTAGGATCCAGTTGCAGAGGGAGGTGTTGTTGCCTACCCTCACCACCTGGGGGCGGCCCATCAGGAAGTCTAGGATCCAGTTGCAGAGTGAGGTGTTGTTGCCTACCCTTACCACCTGGGGGCGGCCCATCAGGAAGTCTAGGATCCAGTTGCAGAGGGAGCTGTTTAGACCCAGGGTCCTTAGTGATGAGCTTTGAGGGCACTATGGTGTTAAACGCTGAGCTGTAGTCAATGAACAGCATTCTCAAATAGGTGTTCCTTTTGTCCAGGTGGGAAAGGTCAGTGTGGAGTGTGATTGAGATCCAGTCACCTGAGGATCTGTTGGAGCCGTATGCGATTTGGAATGGGTCTAGGGCATGGTGTTGTGAGCCATGACCAGCAATTCAAAGCACTTCATGGCTACCAACGTGAGTGCTATGGGGCGGTAACCATTTAGACTGGTTACCGCCTAAATGGTCGTTTTCTTGGGCACAGGGACTATGGTGGTCTGTTTGAAACATGTAGGTATTACAGACTCGGTCAGGGACAGGTTGACCAACTGACCATCTGTCAGTGAAGACACTTGACAGATGGTCCACGCATGCTTTGAGTTCACGTCCTGGTAATACGTCTGGCCCTGCGGCTTTGTGAATGTTAACCTGTTTAAAGGTCTTGCTACGGAGAGTGATCGCAGTCAGGAACAGCTGGTACTCACACGCTTCAGTGTTGCTTGCCTCAAAGCGAGCATGAAAGGAATTTAGCTCGTCTGGAGTCCCTGGGCGGCTCGCTGCTGGGTTTCCCTTTGTAGTCCGTAATAGTTTTCAAGCCCTGCCTCATCTGACGAGCATCAGAGCATCAGAGCCAGTGTAGTAGGATTCAACATTAGTTTGGCGCTTTGCCTGTTTGTTGGTTCGTCTGAGGGCATAGCAGGATTTCTTATAAGTGTCAGGATTAGTTTCCCCCTCCTTAAAAGTGTCAGCTCTAGCCTTTAGTGCTTCTACACCTGCATTGCTTGCTGTTTGGGGTTTTAGGCTGGGTTTCTGTACAGCACTTTGAGATATCAGCTGATGTACGAAGGGCTATATAAATACATTTGATTTGATTTGATTTAGCGCGGTGCGGATGTTGCCTGTAATCCATGGCTTCTGGTTGAGAAATGTACGTACGGTCACTGTGGGGACGACGTCAACGATGCACTTATTTTTTATTTATTTTACCCCCTTTTCTCCCCAATTTCGTGATAGCCAATTAGTTACCATCTTGTCTCATCACTACAACTTCCGTACGGGCTCGGGAGAGACGAAGGTCGAAAGCCATGAGTCTGCCGAATCACAACCCAACCAAGCCGCACTGCTTCTTAACACAGCGCGCATCCAACCCGGAAGACAGCTGCACCAATGTGTCGGAGGAAACACTGTGCACCTGGCGACCTGGTTAGCATGCACTGCGCCCGGCCCGCCACAGGAGTCGCTAGTGCGTGATGAGACAAGGATATCCTTACCGGCCAAACCCTCCCTAACCCGGAAGACGCTAGGCCAATTGTGCATCGCCCCACGGACCTCCCGGTCACGGCCGGCTGCGACAGAGCCTGGGCGTGAACCCCGAGTCACTGGTGGCACAGCTAGCACTGCGAAGCAGTGCCCTAGACCACTTTGCCACCCGGGAGGCCCAACGATGCACTTATTGATGAAGCCAATGATTGAGGTGGTGTACTCAATGCCATTGGATGAATCCAGGAACATATTCCAGTCTGTGCTAGCAAAACAGTCCTGTAGCGTAGCATCCGCATCATCTGACCACTTCCCTATTGAGCGAGTCACTGGTACTTCCTGCTTTAGTTTTTGTTGTAAGCAGGAGGATACCTATATAACGTAGGTCGATGACGTAATGACACCACAAAAAACACAGCGTTCCTAACCTAGCCCACAATGTCTGCTGTGTGAATCTATTTTGAAGTTTCAAAGGAAGACAACAAAAAGGCCATATGCAATGTTTGTGCTGCTATTATTTCCCGAGGGGAGAAAGTGAAATCTAAAACCACAAACCTAATGACTAATTTGAAAGTGCATCACCCCCAGACGTTCAGAGACTACGTAGAACAAAAGCAGAAAACAACTAAGCGCATACTTTCAACAACAACTTTCAACAACTCCAGCAGTCATTTGAAAGATTAAGAACATTTCAGACAGACAACTCAAAGGCGAAATCCATCAATGCCAAGATAATGGAATTATTGCCCTTGACAATCAACCGTTCTCTGTAGTGGATGATGTTGGCTTTCGCCAACTGGTCGAGCACCTTGAGCACCGGTACACTACCAAGTAGGCGCACTTTTTCAGATGTTGCCCTACCGGAGTTACACAGTATTGTTAAAACACATCCATGAGCTACCTGTTATGGGCGTCACTGCTATTAGCTTCACGACTGACATCTAAACCAGCGATGTCAGTCCCATGAGCATGCTGAGTCTGCCAGCACAGTGGGTCGACGAGGATTTCGTACTGAGGAAAGCCGTATTGCAAGGTCAAGAATGTGCTGGTTCTCATACCGCTGGTGCCATTTCAATGGCATTTGAGAACATGTATAAAACTTGGAAACATGAACACACTCCTAGGTCCATTCGAACAACTTACTGGAGAAATAAGCTCATCAACTGTGTCTGCAGCAGACGTGATACCCTCTGTCATGGCATTGAAACACCTACTCAACTAATCTGCCGACAGATCGTAGGGTTAACTTGGAAAAGTACTCTACTAGAGGCTGTGAACTAGTGATTCGGTGGCATTCTCTGAGCCTCTTTACTGTGTCACCACCATGCTCGATGCTAGGTACAAGGATCACTACTTCGATGCAGACAAAAAACAAGGTTTACGTGAAATGGACAGTTACAGTGCGCACCGAGGAAGAGGACCCACGACAGAAGAGGCCACGGACAGAGCTGAAACTTCAACGCTTAACATGTATGATGAAATCCTGGTTGAGAATGAAACGACTGAACAACAAAACAGCACAGCAAGTAAGTGAAATAAATAAAAAATGGTATGTTTTACTGGTAATGGGGACATACATAAATGACAACAAAATAACTTTTGGTCAGTGTGTGAGTGTTTCAACTGTTTAATTGAACTAGAATACTTAAAAGGTCGCTCAAATTTTAAATATCGGCATCAGGTTTTTTGGCAAGGAAAATATTGGACATCGGTAAAAAAAATCTAATCGGTGCATCCCCAGTGTTCGCCTGCATTAGTCCCACGAGGAGCGACGCTTCTGGATGAGCATCTCTTGTTTGCTTATGGCCTTGAGTGCCGTCTTAGTGCCAGCATCGGTTTGTGGTGGAAATAGAAGGCTACAAATTATATAGATGAGAACTCTCTTGGAGATAGTCTGGTCTACAGCTTATCATGAGGTATTATACCTCAGGCAATCAATAACTTGATGCTTCTAACACACCGGCAGCGTCATTGCGCAAAATAGTAAGCAGCATCATCTGGATATGTTTGCAACAAAAGTTCAACACTCACCTTCTGCTACCATTTCTGTCAAGCCGAACACGTACAGTTTGACGCATACGTTCGATAAATCCAATGTATGCACCACACCGAACGCACTGCAAATGCCTCTGCAATACAATGCTGCAAGGCAAACGCAGCATTTCATTGGAAATGAATGTCATTCTAGTGAACCAAAATGCAATGACGCTGTTGGTGTGTTCAAAGCGTGAGGCTTTTTTAATATTAGATATCGCCAACAGTTATTGACAAATAGACACACAACCCCGCCCCTCGTCTTACCAGACGTAGCTGTTCTGTCCTGCCGAAACACGGAGAAGCCAGCCAGCTCTATATTATCCGTGTCGTCGGTCAGCCAAGTCTCGGTGAAAAGTAAGATATTTCAGTTTAATGTCCCGTTGGTAGGATAGTCTTAATTGTAGATCGTCCAGTGGGTTTTACAATGATTGCATGTTGGCCAATAAAACCGAGGGTAGCAGTGGTTTACCTACTCGGCAAATTCTTACAAGGCACCCCACCCTCCTCCCCCTTTTCACCATCTTTTCTTCACGCTGATGACGGGGATTTGGCCTTGTCTCAACAAAGCGTTGGACTCATTCATTTCACACGTTATCTAGATAAGATCATAGTCCCAAGACATGCTAACTAGAGGTGGACCGATTAATCGGAATGGCCGATTAATTAGGGCCGATTTCAAGTTTTCATAACAATCGGAAATCTGTATTTTTGGGCGCCGATTAAAAAAAAAAATGTACACCTTTATTATTTTCAATGACGGCCTAGGAACGTTCTGAATGACAGATGTTTACCTTGTCAGCTCGGGGGATCCAATCTTGCAACCTTACAGTTAACTAGTCCAACGCTCTAACCACCTGATTACATTGCACTCCACGAGGAGCCTGCCTGTTACGCGAATGCAGTAAGCCAAGGTAAGTTGCTAGCTCGCATTAAACTTATCTTATAAAAAACAATCAATCAACGACTGTCGTTGCTCCAACGTGTACTTTACCATAAACATCAATGCCTTTCTTCAAATCAATACACAAGTATATATTTTTAAACCTGCATATTTAGCTAAAAGAAATCCAGGTTAGCAGGCAATATTAACCAGGTGAAATTGTGTCACTTCTCTTGCGTTCATTGCACGCAGAGTCAGGGTATATGCAACAGTTTGGGCCGCCTGGCTCTTTGCGAACTAATTTGCCAGAATGTTACGTAATTATGACATTGAAGGTTGTGCAATGTAACAGGAATATTTAGACTCATGGATGCCACCCGTTATATAAAATACGGAACGGAATAAACGTTTTGTTTTCGAGGTGATAGTTTCCGGATTTGCCCTAAGGCTCGTATTTCTGTGTGTTTATAGTTAAGTCTATGATTTGATATTTGATAGAGCAGTCTGACTGAGGGGTTGTAGGCAGCAGCAGGCTTGTAATAGTCAAAGGTATATGGTTTAGAGAGAAATAGTCGACGCGTTATAATTCCTGTAATAACTTGCGGCTGAACTTGAAAGGGCTTCCTTCATTATTTTACCGTTCATGTCTTCCATAGAGAATGTCTTGATCTACTTACAATAAGGTCTGTGTTTCGTGCAGGTTAGGGTGCAGGTTTAAACCGCCTCTGTTCATGTCTTCCAAAGAGAATGTCTTGATCTACTTCAGATAAGGTCTGTGTTTCGTGCTTAAACCGCCTCTGCATTTTGATACCCGTGTAAATCTCACTAGGATAAGGTAACGTTTGTCAACATATTTTCATAAATCCACTCTACAATTATTATTATTTTTTTTAAATCTTCGCTTATATTTAGACAATATTGATCAGAGTTACCTTGTCCTATGGCTATCTACACAGTTATAAAATTGGCAAGGTGGTGTAAGCCTACACGAAACACAGACCTTATTTTAAGTGAATATAAAAATATCCTATGGAATAAATGAATGAAGGAACCGCTTTTCAGATTTTGCTAGAAGGTGTCATGGGAATTATGACTCGCACTTTGGTAGTCAATTCTTACCATGTCCATTATTAAAATAGGATTTCCTTTATATAGAAATTATGTTTTCAACATTCATCACAGGTAACTTATACTCTATTTTTATTCAAACAGTTGAGAGTATTTGTCTCCTAAGCAGACTCTTCAGTATCATTGTCACTTCAGAGCTGTTTCTGTGTGTGGTGTGTGGTTTGTGTGTGAGAGAGAGAGAGAGAGAGAGAGAGAGACAGATGGCAGAGAAAAGCAGAGCACCAGACGATTACATGGAATTGGCACCAGGGAAAGCAAGGTGTCTTATTTGTGATAAAGATGTAAGCATGGGGTCAGCAACGGCTAAATCAAAAAATACCATCAACCTGTGGAATCACCTTAAGAACAAACATCCAAAAACCCATAATATGTATTATATTAAGTTAAAATAGAAGTGTTCATTGAGTATTGTTGCAATTGTCATTATTACAAAAATGTGTGTGTGTGTATATAAATACTTTTTTATAATTATTTATAAATGTATTATTCTTATTTATTTATTTTTAAATTGTCCGATTAATCGGTATCAGCTTTTTTTGTCACCCAATAACCGGTATCGGCGTTGAAAAATCATAATCGGTCGCCCTCTAATGCTAACCTTTCACCATTACAATAACAGGGGGGGTTACAGTATGAGGACTGACTCAGCGGTTTACCTGAATGCTTTGTTGAGCGTCTGGTAGTTGAAGTGGTCTGGAGCTAAGCCTATCACCACAGCGTTGGGTTCGGATGTCTCCATACCTGCAGCACAACATGGATAGAAGACGCTTTATAGAGTTAAAGCTACACCCGCATCTCAAATGGCACCATATGCCCTATACAGTGCACTACTTCTGACCAGGGTCCATACAGCTCCATTGGGATGCTAAATGTAAGTTAGTTTGCAATCTGCTCTGCCTCATCTAGCCCTGGCTCTCACCTGAGAAGTCCTCCAGTGCACTGTCCGCCACCAGCAGTAGGGGGCGTAGTTGTCTCTGCTCCACGAGGCTCCTGGCTGCTGTCAGGGACGTGAAGATCTCCTGCTCCTGGATGTCAAAGTTCAGACTGTGGAGACGCTCCACAAGGTTCCTCTTACACTCCTTAGTGGTGTTGGTCACAAACTTCACCGCTACAGAGGACTGACGCAACCTAGTGTATAAACCCCAAACATAGAGACTGTGACTTCAGAAGAAACTCACAGAATTGAGGACTGGGTGAGTACTGAATATGGGGACTGAGGCATGCTGCAGAAAGAAAATCTTAGACGTATTTGTGACTTCTTACTTTCAGATGTAACCAGAGGGTTGTGTGAGCAACTTAGGACAAAGTGGCTGGGTGAGTACTCAATAACAAGGATAACAGGGCTCTGGGCAGACTGACCTGTGGAGGGCGTCCTGTGCTCCAGGCACGGCTGTGTCTTCTACATGGAGGGTTCCACTCAGGTCAATCAGCACTGCCTTCAGAGCCCGTCTGGTCGCCATGATACCAGGTACCTATGTACTGTATACATACACCATTATTGATAGAGATAAATCCATGCACATAGAGATCCTATTCAATAGTTGAGTATCTGGAGCATCAGCATTTGTAGTAATCGAACCCACAAATGCTGATGCTCCAGATACTCAACTAGACTAAAGGCCCGTTTTATTGCTTCTTTAATCATAACAAGTTTTCAGCTGTGCTAACATAATAAAAAGGGTTTTCTAATGATCAATTAGCCTTTTAAAATTATACATTTGGATTAGCTAACACAATGTGCCATTGGAACACAGGAGTGATGGTTGCTGATAATGGGCCTCTGTACGCCTATGTAGATATTCAATTTTTAAAATCTGCCGTTTCCAACTACAATAGTCATTTACAACATTAACAATGTCTACACTGAATTTCTGATCAATTTGATGTTATTTTAATGGACAAATTTTTGATTTAATTTTTTATATTTTTATTACATTTCTAAGTGACCCCAAACTTTTGAACGGTAGTTCAAAACTACCGTAGTGGATTAAACACAACGGGGCTAAATTCAAATTCAAAGAGCGCGTCCTCGCGCTAGCTTGCGACTCTACGTTTTACAGGAACGCGCTTACCGGCCAAGCACACGCACTGTCGTGGATGCGAGGTCCGATCCCACTTCTGACATCAATGTAATGAAACAGCAGGGAGCAGGTCTCGAACCCTCGACCTTCTAGCCCGAGGCGCGCTATCGACTGTGCCGCAAAAGCATGCTCAAGGACAAAGCACTGTGTGTATATATAAAGGTTCTCTGTATGTGTGTGTATATATATATATATATATATATATATACACACACAGATCAATATACAATCCACATCTCTAAATAATAGGGGATTACACAGCTGAGTTTGCGCTCCATGCAGGGGGTTTGTGTAACTAACATAGTGGTGGCAGGGTAAAGCTAGGAAAACATGGGGATGATGGGGGTGTGTATAATCATCGTACATAGGCCTTATTTGGATAAAGGTTCTCTGTATAATTAAGAAAACTAGGAAATAAATAGTAGCTCAATCAACCGGTAGGCTTTATTCTGGTTGTCAACGTATCTAAAGCAAAGCTGAAGAGAAGTCAGAGCTGCAACAGGGTGAGCAAACAGACCAACGATACAGGCTAACTAGCAAACATAACTAGCCTGTTGGGGAAAGACCTAGCTACTACTAGTGTTGTTTGAGAGTTGCCGTAGTTTCTATCAATGTAATGTTTAAGAATGATACATAAGGTAGTGTGTAAAGAAATACCAAAACTCCAGTACTTCGAAAACGCAGGCTAAGTGCGGTATGAAATTCCGCAGCTTCCGCCCACAGCTGGCAGAACGTAAACTCTGACGTTTATATTTTGCGGTCCTTCGAGTTAACTGGATTTTTTAGCCGCCTGTCAAACTGCCTGTTTCAATGGCGTTTGGTCAACGAGAGGCTGTCATTCGTGTTTTATTATTTCTGTATATTAATAACAAAACAATAAAATATCAACTAATGATAATAATCTTCTAATGGGGAAGATGAATAATCACACGCACGCCCACTTGTTATTCTCCTATTACCCATGACTAATTTAAAGGGTTATATGGAACAGATTAGCTACCGGGTTATAGCATTCATAGAATTGACCGAAACGGTGGCGGCGTGTGTGTTTGTACAAAATCTAGAGGCTTACTACATTTTTACCCTCTTATTTAAAAAAAACCAGAAGAAACTAAATCAAATAACATTTATTTATATAGCCCTTCGTACATCAGCTGATATCTCAAAGTGCTGTACAGAAACCCAGCCTAAAACCCCAAACAGCAAGCAATGCAGGTGGAGAAGCACGGTGGCTAGGAAAAACTCCCTAGAAAGGCCAAAACCTAGGAAGAAACCTAGAGAGGAACCAGGCTATGTGGGGTGGCCAGTCCTCTTCTGGCTGTGCCGGGTGGAGATTATAACAGAACATGGCCAAGATGTTCAAATGTTCATAAATGACCAGCATGGTCGAATAATAATAAGGCAGAACAGTTGAAACTGGAGCAGCAGCACAGTCAGGTGGAAGTTGAAACTGGAGCAGCAGCATGGCCAGGTGGACTGGGGACAGCAAGGAGTCATCATGTCAGGTGGTCCTGGGGCATGATCCTAGGGCTCAGGTCAGTTGAAACTGGAACAGCAGCATGGCCAGGTGGACTGGGGACAGCAAGGAGTCATCATGTCAGGTGGTCCTGGGGCATGGTCCTAGGGCTCAGGTCCTCCGAGAGAGAGAAAGAAAGAGAGAAGGAGAGAATTAGAGAACGCACACTTAGATTCACACAGGACACCGAATAGGACAGGAGAAGTACTCCAGATATAACAAACTGACCCCAGCCCCCCGACACATAAACTACTGCAGCATAAATACTGGAGGCTGAGACAGGAGGGGTCAGGAGACACTGTGGCCCCATCCGAGGACACCCCCGGACAGGGCCAAACAGGAAGGATATAACCCCACCCACTTTGCCAAAGCACAGCCCCCACACCACTAGAGGGATATCTTCAACCACCAACTTACCATCCTGAGACAAGGCTGAGTATAGCCCACAAAGATCTCCGCCACGGCACAACCCAAGGGGTACCATAAATCAATGGCTACAGAGGGACTTATCTTTAAAAGGTAGAGTCCTAATAACCAAGGCTGAAGGTATCTCTAGACTAACATATGGTGCTCTGTCCTTAATTTATAAACACAATTTTTCTGTATAAAAATACCTCTGTTTTTAGAATATTGTTTTCCCGAAATAACATCCTATTGGTGAGCCAACTGGTAAATGCAGAGGGTCTTTTACTCAGTTTTAAAGAATTCTTATCACTTTACAAGGTCCCTGTAACACCTAAAGATTTTGCAATTGTTTTAGATGCCATTCCCTTATTCAGGAACATGTCAAGACCTGACCCTCAGAGCCTACCTTCTATTGACCCTGTTGACTCATCAGTAGGAAATATTTGTTTCTCTTTTGGTCCATTCAACAACAGAGCGATACGATCCTTGTTTCAGCAGGATGTTGTATCTATACCTTATGTCATGCCTTATTGGAATGGATTTATTGATAATATCTGTTGGAAAAAAGTTTGGATGTTGCCACACACATACCTACTTGTTAACAAAATTAAGGAAGTTTCCTTTAAAATTATTCATAAATATTATCCTGCCAACCACTATATGAAGAAGTTTAAGGAAAACATCAACTCAAATTGCTCCTTTTGTAATGACCACCCAGAAACAGTTTTGCATCTTTTTTTGGCATTGTATGCATGTAAGAAAACTGTGGCAAGACATCAGTAGGTTTATAATTCAACACATTTATGAAGATTTTACACTATTGTGGAGAGATGTACAGTTTGGATTCTTTACATACAATAGAAATAAGCGGAATCATTTTTACGTAATTAATTTCATTATTCTTTTGGCCAAATTTCATATACACAAATGTAAATTTACAAACAGAAAACCACATTTTCGTACCCTACAAAAATAAATTGAACTGTATTTTAAGACGGTTAAATGCTCTACTAACAAAAAAGCTGTTAGAATTGTAAGTATATGCATGTCCCTTAAGGTCCTTGTGTATTTGTAATGTGATATTGTAGCCCCGCCCCCAGCCCCGCCCCTAGTTCGATTGTCTATTGTTTGTAATCTATGTATGCTTGTTTTCCCTCATGTGCTTTATGTATTGATTTGTTATTAATAAAAAATATATATATTAAAAATAAAAATAAAAAAGTGTGTGTTTGTACATGGAATGATGTGCAATTTAACCCTCGTTCAGATCTGAAAATGGATGGTCTTGAGGTCTTCCTGAATATCGTCCTTGTTGGTGTCGGCTATCGGCCTCCTAAACATAAGCATTTCCATAATTTACTTGAATCGAATTGCTGTGATCACAATGTATTTGTTTATAGAGAATGTATTCTGCTTGGCGATTTTAATACAAATATGCAGTTACCACCCCAGAGAAGTACACTAGTAAATGCCCTGTATGACTTTAATCTGTTATTTGGACTAAAACAACTGATTGTTGAGCCAACCCGGGTGTGTATTGACAGCAAATCAACTTTGGATTTGATTATTGTATCAGACTAAGCGAAAATATGTCAGTCAGGAGTCTTAAATATTGGTTTTAGTGATCATATGGTAACCTACTGTACCCGTAAGAAATCCAAAATGCTTCTAGAGCCAGGTAATATATACATGAAGGTACTGTCTATGACAAAATACTCAAAATAATGTTTTGTAGAGGTCCTTGGAATTTTAGATTGGTCTCATGTACTAAACTGTGATGTTGATCAAGCTTGAATCTGGCTCAGATTAAACTAATTCAAATCAAACAGCGGTCAGGGAAATGGATCACTTCCGAGATCGTAGACCTCATAAGGAAAATGGATCGCGACCAGGCCAGATTCAGAGGGACAAATCTACAAGATTATGACGGTTATATTTACTGTAGAAACCAGGCAAGATACAAAATGGATTTAGGCAAAATTCCAACATTATATAGACACTGTTAATGACAACTTACATCAGCTTCGTAAATTGTGAAATGTTAAAGGACATTGGCTCAAAAACTCCCCATAAGGTAAAATACTGTAGTATTGGCTTGGATATTGATGATGTTTTATGTTATGACCAGGCAAAGGTTGTAAATTATTTATCACATTTTTTTACCACTGTAGCCTCATCTCTGGTTAAGAAGTTACCCATCTGCTCTGAACACTATGGCCAATTGTTCATTAACAACTTTTACCATAGCAAAGGTATCACACATTTTTGAGCGGACAAAGTTTCCAATCTGCTATGCCTTGTTAGGTTCTAACTCCACAGACACTATGAAAGCTTAACCAAGTATATTCTGCCCAGAGGCTCAATACAGCTGCATTCAGTCAAAAACATTTCACACAAGCACTGATATTTAACCGTTCCTCATTGACTAAGTCTCCTCCTACCCATCTGTACAAACATCGTTCTTTACTGCTAGGCAGGACACTAGTGATACGGGCCATAAACTTTTATTTCTCCCTTAAGGTGACCTGACCTCAACCCCCCTCCATCACTAATCCATGGCTCTCTCCCCTTATCAATGCCACATGTAAACACTTCCCTGCACTCGACACATCCCAAGTGTAGTTCCAAACGCCTGAAGGTACCACGTTCATCTGTACAAACAATAGTACGCAAGTATAGACACCATGGGACCACGCAGCCATCATACCGCTCAGGAAGGAGACGTGTTCTGCCTCCTAGAGATTAACGTACTTTGGTGCAAAAAGTGCAAATCAATCCCAGAACAACAGCAAAGGACCTTGTGAAGATACTGGAGGAAACAGGTACAAAAGTATCTATATCCACAGTAAAAACGAGTCCTAAATCGACATAACCTGAAAGGCCACTCAGCAAGGAAGAAGCCACTGCTCCAAAACCACCATAAAAGAAGCCAGACTACAGTTTGCAACTGCACATGGGGACAAAGATCATACTTTTTGGAGAAATGTCCTCTGGTCTGATGAAACAAAAATAGAACTGTTTGTCCATAATGACCATCGTTATGTTTGGAGGCAAAAGGGGGAGGCTTGCAAGCCGAAGAACACCATTCCAACTGTGAAGCACGGGGATGGCAGCATCATGTTGTGGGGGTGCTTTGCTGCAGGAGGGACTGGTGCACTTCACAAAATAGATGGCATCATGATGTGGGAATATTATGTGGATATATTGTAGAAAAATCTCAAGATATCAGTCAGGAAGTTAAAGCTTGGTCACAAATGGGTCTTCCAAATGGACAATGACCCCAAGCATACTTCCAAGTTGTAGCAGAATGGCTTAAGGACAACAAAGTCAAGGTGTTGGAGTGGCCATCACAGAGCCCCGACCTCAATCCTATAGAAAATGTGTGGGCAGAACTGAAAAAGCGTGTGCGAGCAAGGAGCCTACAAACCTGACTCAGTTACACCAGCTCTGTCAGGAGGAATGGGCCAAAATTCACCCAACTTATTGTGGGTAGCTTGTGGAAGCCTACCTGAAACGTTTGACCCAAGTTAAACAATTTAAAAGCAATGCTACCAAATACTGATTGAGTGTTTGTAAACTTCTGACCCACTGGGAATGTGATGAAATAAATAAAAGCTGAAAATCATTCTCTCTACTATTATTCTGACATTTCACATTCTTAAAATAAAGTGGTGATCCTAACCGACATAAGACACAGATTTTTTGCTATGATTAAATGTCAGGAATTGTGACAAACTTAGTTTAAATGTATTTGGCTAAGGTGTATGCAAACTTCCGATTTCAACTGTATATACAGTGCCTTGCGAAAGTATTCGGCCCCCTTGAACTTTTGCCACATTTCAGGCTGCAAACATAAAGATATAAAACTGTATTTTTTTGTGAAGAATCAACAACAAGTGGGACACAATCATGAAGTGGAACGACATTTATTGGATATTTCAAACTTTTTTAACAAATCAAAAACTGAAAAATTGGGCGTACAAAATTATTCAGCCCCTTTACTTTCAGTGCAGCAAACTCTCTCCAGAAGTTCAGTGAGGATCTCTGAATGATCCAATGTTGACCTAAATGACTAATGATGATAAATACAATCCACCTGTGTGTAATCAAGTCTCCGTATAAATGCACCTGCACTCTGATAGTCTCAGAGGTCCGTTAAAAGCGCAGAGAGCATCATGAAGAACAAGGAACACACCAGGCAGGTCCGAGATACTGTTGTGAAGAAGTTTAAAGCCGGATTTGGATACAAAAATATTTCCCAAGCTTTAAACATCCCAAGGAGCACTGTGCAAGCGATAATATTGAAATGGAAGGAGTATCAGACCACTGCAAATCTACCAAGACCTGGCCGTCCCTCTAAACTTTCAGCTCATACAAGGAGAAGACTGATCAGAGATGCAGCCAAGAGGCCCATGATCACTCTGGATGAACTGCAGAGATCTACAGCTGAGGTGGGAGACTCTGTCCATAGGACAACAATCAGTCGTATATTGCACAAATCTGGCCTTTATGGAAGAGTGGCAAGAAGAAAGCCATTTCTTAAAGATATCCATATAAAAGTGTTGTTTAAAGTTTGCAACAAGCCACCTGGGAGACACACCAAACATGTGGAAGAAGGTGCTCTGGTCAGATGAAACCAAAATTGAACTTTTTGGCAACAATGCAAAATGTTATGTTTGGCGTAAAAGCAACACAGCTCATCACCCTGAACACACCATCCCCACTGTCAAACATGGTGGCAGCATCATGGTTTGGGCCTGCTTTTCTTCAGCAGGGACAGGGAAGATGGTTAAAATTGATGGGAAGATGGATGGAGCCAAAATACAGGACCATTCTGGAAGAAAACCTGATGGAGTCTGCAAAAGACCTGAGACTGGGACGGAAATTTGTCTTCAAACAAGACAACGATCCAAAACATAAAGCAAAATCTACAATGGAATGGTTCAAAAATAAACAAATCCAGGTGTTAGAATGGCCAAGTCAAAGTCCAGACCTGAATCCAATCGAGAATCTGTGGAAAGAACTGAAAACTGCTGTTCACAAATGCTCTCCATCCAACCTCACTGAGCTCGAGCTGTTTTGCAAGGAGGAATGGGAAAAAATTTCAGTCTCTCGATGTGCAAAACTGATAGAGACATACCCCAAGCGACTTACAGCTGTAATCGCAGCAAAAGGTGGCGCTACAAAGTATTAACTTAAGGGGGCTGAATCATTTTGCACGCCCAATTTTTCAGTTTTTGATTTGTTAAAAAAGTTTGAAATATCCAATAAATGTCGTTCCACTTCATGATTGTGTCCCACTTGTTGTTGATTCTTCACAGAAAAATACAGTTTTATATCTTTATGTTTGAAGCCTGAAATGTGGCAAAAGGTCGCAAAGTTCAAGGGGGCCGAATACTTTCGCAAGGCACTGTATATATATATATATTTATATATATTTTTAAACTGCATTTTTGGTTAGGGTAAGCATTTAAGTAACCATTTCACTGTAAGGTCTACACCTGTTATATTCGGGGCATATGACTAATAACATTTTATTTGAGAGTTTTGTGGAACTCAGTATAAACAGCCTTCACATTGCGAGAGAGAAGGAGAAATGAAGGAGAGAGAGGGGGAATGAGAGATCAGGGCATGACAGAAATGATCAGCGACTGCAGGTGTAGCCTACCTCATTGTTGGTGATACTCTCCTCCTCCTTATCATGTTTCAGGAGAAGACCCAGATGCAGACAGAAGTAACTGGTAGGCTTGACGAACAAAACAAACTTGCAACAGACAAACAGAGGACACAGGTACTAATATACTGGGGATAATGGGGAAGACAGGTGAAACAGATCAGGGTGTGACACTCCTGTGATTGGTCAAAGATAGAGTCCATCTCCTCCATGTAGTAAGGGGGTAACGGGTCACCTCTTCCAGAACCTTCTCCAAGCGGGTAACGCGCCTGGGGGTGTCGCATTGGCAGGAGATGTACACATTGGTACACTCACCCACGTACATAGATAAAGGCAGGTTTCCCATACAACATCATGTTATTACAATATTGAGAAATATATATTGGGTAAATGTACCAAAAAAGTAGTTATCCTTTCTTACTTTGATTGGGGTTGTACTGTATGTTCAAATGTGTTGGCAGATTAAAGAACAGATATTCTTGATCTAGAAAAATAAATACAATTAACTGTAATATCAGGTAACGTTGTTGCCAGAAACAAATAACGCCTTGTTTAATCATAGGACTGGATGGTTTCAAATCCTAACCTTAAATAGTTAGCTATCTTACTAGTTATTTTACTCCTTTTAAAATAAGAAGTCACCCTTTCTGTTATATAACTATGGCGCTGACAGAGATGGTCGTCTCGCTTCGAGTCCTCAGGAAACTTTGCAGTATTTAGTTTTTTTAATGTATTATTTCTTCCATTGTTACCCCAGGAAATACTTCCAGGAAATCTGAAGTCTTATTACATACAGCCGGGAAGAACTATTGGATATAAGAGCAACATCAACTAACCAACATTTCGACCAGGAATATGACTTTCCCGAAGTGGATCCTCTGTTTGGACCACGACCCAAGACAATGGATCTAATCCCAGAAGCTGACCCAAGACAACGGCGGGGCAGATGGGGCAGCCTCCTGGTCAGGTTCCGTAGACGTGCACATCGCCCACCGCTCCCTAGCACACTACTCGCCAATGTCCAGTCTCTTGACAACAAAGTAGATGAAATCCGAGCAAGGGTTGCCTTCCAGAGAGACATCAGACATTGGAACATGGCTCTCTCTGGATATGTTGTCGGAATCAGTACAGGGCTTCTCCATGCATTGCGCTGACAGAAATAAACACCTAACTGGGAGAAAAAAAAACATTTAGAATGTGATCCTAATTCCAAGTTGGAAACTCAAGCATCTTTCTAGAGCAACGACTTTCCGACAGTGAAGAGGCGACTCCGGGATGCTGGCCTTCTAGGCAGAGTTCCTCTGTCCAGTGTCTGTGTTCTTTTGCCCATCTTAATCTTTCTCTTTTTATTGGCCAGTCTGAGATATGGCTTTTTCTTTGCAACTCTGCCTAGAAGGCCAGCATCCCGGAGTCGTCTCTTCATTATTGACATTGAGACTGGTGTTTTGCGGGTACTATTTAATGAAGCTGCCAGTTGAGGACTTGTGAGGCATCTGTTTCTCAAACTAGACACACTAATGTACTTGTCCTCTTGCTCAGTTGTGCACCGGAGCCTCCCACTCCTCTTTCTATTCTGGTTAGAGACAGTTTGGGCAGTTCAGTGAAGGAAGTAGTACACAGCTTTGTACGCGATCTTCAGTTTCTTGACAATTTCTCACATGGAATAGTCTTCATTTTTCAGAACAAGAATAGACTGACAAGTTTCAGAAGAAAGTACTTTCTTTCTGTCCATTTTGAGCCTGTAATTGAAGCCTCAAATGCTGATGCTCCAGATACTCAACTAGTCTAAAGAAGTTGTATTGCTTCTTTAATGAGAACAACAGTTGTCAGCTGTGCTAACATAATTGCAAAAGGGCTTTCTAATGATCACTTAGCCTTTTAAAATGATAAACTTGGATTAGCTAACACAACGTGTCATTGGAACACAGGAGTGATGGTTTCTGATAATGGGCCTCTGTACGCCTATGTAGATATTCCATTATAAAATCCATTATAAAATCGACGTTTCCAGCTACAATAGTCATTTACAACATTATCAATGTCTACACTGTATTTCTGATCAATTTGATGTTATTTTGATGGACAAAAAATGTGCTTTTCTTTCAACTACAATGACATTTCTAAGTGACCCCAAATGTTTGAACGGTGGTGTACCTCAGCACAATAATCCTTAGCTAGATGTAAAATGGGATGACTAACACTTCCTCACCAAAATTACAACATTGTTACCATTTATTGTTTTACATTAATTCAGACAGTTTTGAAGCAGAAATGGGGTTCAGTAGATGTCACCTGGGTAATATTTTAGAATGTTATGGCAGCCCATTGTAGCCAGACTTTTATCTATCCCATTACCCTTTACAAGATACGAGACAATGGCATATAACCCATTTTATCATGGACATTGCCATTGAGGGCTTCCGCCATTTTAAAGTAGTCAACTGGGTGGAGATTCCTATGAGTTGGGAGCAATCAGCTGAAGAAGAAAAATGGACTACTTTAAAATGGAGATGGCCTCAATGGCGCTGGCAATGCTGTCACAGACACCATAAAGGCACAGAATACAAAGATGGGTCCTCTATCTATCTCTATGGCCGGTTGTTCACACACTATCTGCCCCCGCCCATCTGCCTTTCATCTTTAAAGGACATGCATTTCCATTGTTAGAGCGGTCATATGTCGATCTTGTTAATATGATAGACAATCTTTGGCTATCCAACATTTTTAAATACATAATTTTTAAAATCCATCCTTCCTCCTTCACTTAAGACAATTGACCAAATAATTAATGTCTACTTTTACCAAGGATTCCGACTGCTTCATTGAATATAATGCATCCTCATTTCTTACTGATGGAACAGTCATAGACCTTTCTTACTGATGGAACAGTCATAGACCTCTCTTACTGATGGAACAGTCATAGACCTCTCTTACTGATAGAACAGTCATAGACCTCTCTTACTGATGGAACAGTCATAGACCATTCTTACTGATGGAACAGTCATAGACCTTTCTTACTGATAGAACAGTCATAGACCTCTCTTACTGATGGAACAGTCATAGACTAAAAAGTCTATCTTCTCACCAAAGTAAAAGTATTGAAATCAACAGAAAAAAATGAAATCAATAGAAAAAAGTCAGAGTATGAATTATTGTATAGACTTTTAATTATGAACATAAATAGTAGATAAACCACAAGAACATATATTTAAATACATCTGCATTAACAGTTTGTAATAATAATAATATAAATGACTTTGTGTTAATGACAATTCATCCATTATATCTTCTGAACAAGGAACGTTTATTTGTAATGTTAATTGTTCTTCCTGTCTGTGAGAATGTTTGTACTCAGGGCACCATTGGGACTGAGACCCTGGTCTCAATTGGGCTACCCTGAATAAATTCAAGTTAATCAAAATAAATAAAATTAGGATGAGTTTTTAATGTTCTCTGTTGATGCATCTGTCTTCCTCCTTTGACATGTGACATGTTGTCATGATCAGGATCATAGTCAGTAATGTAGTCAGTGATGTTGTCAGTAATGTAGTCAGTGATGTTGTCAGTAATGTAGTCAGTGATGTTGTCAGTAATGTAGTCAGTGATGTTGTCAGTAATGTAGTCAGTAATGTAGTCAGTAATGCACAGTAGTCTGATTGAGAGAGCGAAACAAACCCATGTGGTTTCAATGTACATTACCAGTTAAGAGTTCAATCATGTTGTATTGGAACACCAATGTAGATCTCCATGGATGACTGGGTCAGTTTAGAACAATAATATATGCAACACAGTAGTATTTCACTGTTGTCTCAGTTTAGACCTGGATGGACAAAGTCTGTCTCCGTTTCATCGATGCTCCATGATAATGCTCTGTGATACTTCATATCAGGGACTGTCCAGTGTTATCTGTCCAAGGTTAATGGTCATGGATTGGCTGGGGGACGAGGTCACTTCTCTGTTTTAGTCCTGTTTCAGGTTATTTTACTCCTGAGGTTCATAGGACCTTAGTTTCTCCTTCAGATTTTCAGGAATGTCTTCCACGTTCCCTGGAAAGTATGATCTCATTACTATCATATTATACCATGTGTATCATGTTTAGTATAGTAGTATACAGTGAATTCGAAAAGTATTCAGACTCCTTGGCTTTTTCCACATGTTAATTTACGTTACAGCCTTATTCTAAATGGATAAAATTATTTGTTTTCCTCATCAATCTAAACACTATACACAATTGTAACAAAATGAAAACAGGTTTTTATAAATATATTCAAATTTGTAAAAAATGTAAAAACGAAATACCTTATTTACATAAGTATTCAGTTCCTTTGCTATGAGACTGTAAATTGAGCTCAGGTGCATCCTGTTTCCATTGATCATCCTTGAGATGTTTCTACATGATTAGAGTCCACATGTGTTCAAATTCAATTGATTGGACATATTTGAAAAGGCACACACGTCTATTTAAGATCCAAAAGTTGACAGTGCATGTCAGAGCAAAAACCAACCCATGAGGTCGAGGGAAATGTCCGTAGAGCTCGGAGACAGGATTGTGTCGAGGCACAGATCTGGGGAAGAATACCAACACATTTCTGGGGCGCCAGGGTAGCCTAGTGGTTAGAGCGTTGAACTAGCAGCTGAAAGGTTGCAAGTTCAAATCCCTGAGCTGACAAGGTACACATCTGTCGTTCTACCCCTGACCCACTGTTCCTAGGCTGTCATTGAAAATAAGAATTTGTTCTTAACCGACTTGCCTAGTTAAATAAAGGTAAAATAAAAATTCTGCCACATTGAAGATCCCCAAGGACACAGTGGCCTCCTTTATTCTTGAATAGAAGAAGTTTGGAACCACCAATACTCTTCCTAGAGCTGGCCGGACAGCCAAACTGAACAATCGGGGGAGAAGGGCCTTGGTCAGGGAGGTGACCAAGAACCCGATGGTCACTCTGACAAGAGTTCTAAAGTTCCTCTGTAGAGGTGGGAGAACCTTCCACAAGGACGACCATCCACCAATCAGGCCATTATTGTAGTGGCCAGACGGAAACCACTCCTCAGTAAAAGGCACAAGGCCCGCTTGGAGTTTGCCAAAAGGCACCTAAAGGCTCTGACCATGAGAAACCCGGATAAAGCACTAAATAAACTTCAGTTAGTGCTAAATACGGCTGCTAGAATCCTGACTAGAACCAAAAAATGTGATCATATTACTCCAGTGCTCCTGTCAAAGCAAGGGCTGATTTCAAGGTTTTACTGCTAACCTACAAAGCATTACATGGGCTTGCTCCTACCTATCTCTCTGAATTGGTCCTGCCATACATACCTACACGTACGCTACGGTCACAAGAAGCAGGCCTCCTAATTGTCCCTAGAATTTCTAAGCAAACAGCTGGAGGCAGGGCTTTCTCCTATAGAGCTCCATTTTTATGGAACGGTCTGCCTACCCATGTCAGAGACGCAAACTCGGTCTCAACCTTTAAGTCCTTACTGAAGACTCATCTCTTCAGTGGGTCATATGATTGAATGTAGTCTGGCCCAGGAGTGGGAAGGTGAACGGAAAGGCTCTGGAGCAACGAACCGCCCTTGCTGTCTCTGCCTGTCCGGTTCCCCTCTTTCCACTGGGATTCTCTGCCTCTAACCCTGTTACAGGGGCTGAGTCACTGGCTTACTGGGGCTCTCTCATACCGTCCCTGGAGGGGGTGCGTCACCTGAGTGGGTTGATTCACTGATGTGGTCATCCTGTCTGGGTTGGTGCCCCCCCTTGGGTTGTGCCGTGGCAGAGATCTTTGTGGGCTATACTCAGCCTTGTCTCAGGATGGTAAGTTGGTGGTTGAAGATATCCCTCTAGTGGTGTGGGGGCTGTGCTGTGGCAAAGTGGGTGGGGTTATATCCTTCCTGTTTGGCCCTGTCCGGGGGTGTCCTCGGATGGGGCCACAGTGTCTCCTGACCCCTCCTGTCTCAGCCTCCAGTATTTATGCTGCAGTAGTTTATTTGTCGGGGGGCTGGGGTCAGTTTGTTATATCTGGAGTATTTCTCCGGTCCTATTCGGTGTCCTGTGTGAATTTAAGCGTGCTCTCTCTAATTCTCTCTTTCTCTCTTTCTCTCTCTCGGAGGACCTGAGCCCTAGGACCATGCCTCAGGACTACCTGACATGATGACTCCTTGCTGTCCTCAGTCCACCTGGCCGTGCTGCTGCTCCAGTTTCAACTGTTCTGCCTTATTATTATTCGACCATGCTAGTCATTTATGAACATTGGAACATCTTGGCCATGTTCTGTTATCATCTCCACCCGGCACAGCCAGAAGAGGACTGGCCACCCCACATAGCCTGGTTCCTCTCTAGGTTTCTTCCTAGGTTTTGGCCTTTCTAGGGAGTTTTTCCTAGCCACCGTGCTTCTACACCTGCATTGCTTGCTGTTTGGGGTTTTAGGCTGGGTTTCTGTACAGCACTTTGAGATATCAGCTGATGTACGAAGGGCTAAATAAATACATTTGATTTGATTTTTGATTTGAAACAAGATTCTCTGGTCTGATGAAACCAAGATTGATGTCACGTCCTGACCTTAGTTCCTTTTTTATGTCTCTGTTTTAGTTTGATCAGGGCGTGAGTTGGGGTGGTCAGGGCGTGAGTTGGGGTGGTCAGGGCGTGAGTTGGGGTGGGCATTCTATGTTTTTGTTCTATGTTTTGTATTTCTGTGTTTGACCTGGTATGGTTCCCAATCAGAGGCAGCTGTCAATCGTTGTCTCTGATTGAGAACCATACTTAGGTAGCCTGTTTTCCCACTCTTGTTTGTGGGTGGTTATTTTCCGTTTCAGTTTTTCACCATACGGGACTGTTTCGGTTTTCCTTTATTCGCTTGTTTTCTGTATTCATTAAATAAATATGATGAACACTTACCACGCTGCATCTTGGTCCTCACCTTCTAACACCAACGGTCGTTACAGAACCACCCACCACAACCGGACCAAGCAGAGTGGTAACCAGGAGCAGAGGGTTCTGGACTCCTGGACATGGGAGGAGATTTTGGACGGTAAGGGACCCTGGGCACAGGCTGGGAAAATCGCCGCCCCAGGGAAGAGCTGGAGGCAGCCAAAGCTGAGCGGCGGCATTATGAGGAATTAGCCAGAAGAGCGGAGGCAGCAGGTAAAGGGAGCCAGCGCTTTGAGGGAACACGGCTGGCAAGGAAGGCCGAGAGGCAGCCCCAAACATTTCTTGGGGATGGCACACGGGGAGTGTGGCTAAGTCAGGTACGAGGCCTGAGCCAACTCACCGTTCTTACCATGGCGAGAGGTGGACCGGGCAGGCACCGTGTTATGCCGTGAGGCGCACGGTGTACCCAATGTGCAGGCATAGCCCGGTGCGCTCCTTGTATCGCCGGGCTAGAGTGGGCATCGAGCCAGGAGCAATGAAGTCGGCTCAGCGCATCTGGTCTCCAGTGCGTCTCCTCGGCCAGGTTATATGGCACCAGCCCTACGCACGGTGTCCCCGGTTCGCCAGCACAGCCCAGTGCGGTCTGTTCCACCCTGCCGCATTTGCCAGGCTACGGGGATTATCCAGCCAAGACAGGTTGTGCAGGCTCGGCGCTCGAGACCTCCAATGCGCCTCCACGGTCCGGTCCATCCGGTGCCTCCTCCACGCACCAATCCTCCTGTGGCAGCCCCACGCACCAGGCTGTCTCTCTGTCTCCTCCCTCCAGGTGCTCCCGCCTGTCCAGCGCTTTCGGAGTCTCCCTCCTGTCCAGCGCTCCCCCAGAACGGGGAGTTGGCTCAGGCCTCGTTACCACGCTGCTTCTACACCTGCATTGCTTGCTGTTTGGAGTTTTAGGCTGGGTTTCTGTACAGCACTTTGAGATATCAGCTGATGTACGAAGGGCTATATAAATACATTTAATTTGATTTGATTCTAGAGTTTCCCTCCTGTCCAGCACTTCCAAAGCCTCCCTCCAGTCAGAAGCTGCCAGAGCCGCCCATCAGTCAGAAGCTGCCAGAGGCGCCCGTCAGTCAGGAGCTGCCAGAGTCGCCCTTCACTCCGGCGCTGCAAGAGTCGCCCTTCACTCCGGCGCTGCCAGTCTCCCGTCTATTCGGGGCCGCTGCAAGGGTCCCCAGTCCGAGGTCGGCACCACTTAAGTGGGCCAAGACTATGGTGGAGTGGGGCCCACGTCCCGTGCCAGAGCCGCCACCGCGGACAGATACCCACCCAGACCCTCCCCTATGGGGTTAGGTTTTGCATCCGGAGTCTGCACCTTTGGGGGGGGGGGGTACTGTCAGGTCCTGACCTTAGTTCCTTTTTTATGTCTCTGTTTTAGTTTGGTCAGGGCGTGAGTTGGGGTGGTCAGGGCGTGAGTTGGGGTGGTCAGGGCGTGAGTTGGTGTGGTCAGGGCGTGAGTTGGGGTGGTCAGGGCGTGAGTTGGGGTGGGCATTCAATGTTTTTGTTCTATGTTTTGTATTTCTGTGTTTGACCTGGTATGGTTCCCAATCAGAGGCAGCTGTCAATCGTTGTCTCTGATTGAGAACCATACTTAGGTAGCCTGTTTTCCCACTCTTGTTTGTGGGTGGTTATTTTCCATTTCAGTGTTTTCACCATACGGGACTGTTTCGGTTTTCCTTTATTCGCTTGTGTTCATTAAATAATTATGATGAACACTTACCACGCTGCATCTTGGTCCTCACCTTCTAACACCAATGGCCGTTACAATTGAACTCGGCCTTAATGCCAAGCGTCAGGTCTTAAGGAAACCTGGTACCATCCCTACGGTGAAGCATGGTGGTGACAGCATCAAGCTGTGGTGATTTTTTTCAGCAGCGAGACTGGGAGCGTAGTCAGGATCAGGGCAAAGATGAACAGAGCAAAGTACAGAGAGATCCTTGGTGAAAACCTGCTTCAGAGCGCTCTTCACCTCAGACTTGGGCGAAAGTTCACCTTCCCACAGGACAATGACCCTAAGCCCACAGCCAAGACAATGCAGGAGTGGCTTCGTCTCTGAATGTCCTTGAGTGGTCCAGCCAGAGCACAAACTTGATCGAACAGCTCTGGAGGGACCCAAAAATAGCTTTGCAGCATCGCTCCCCATCCAACCTGACAGTGAATCTACAGAGATGGAATGGGAGGAACTCCCCAAATACAGGTGTGTCAAGCAAGAAGACTCGAGGCTGTAATCCCTGCCAAAGGTGCTTCAACAAAGTACTGAGTAAAAGGTCTGTATACTTGTGTAAATGTGATTTTTGTTATTTCTGTGATTTCTAAATTCCTGTTTTTGCTTTGTCATTATGGGGTATTGTGTGTGTAGATTGATGAGAAAAAAAAACAATTTAATACATTTTAGAATAAGGCTGTAACGTAACAAAATGTGGGAAAAAGTCAAGGGGTCTGAATACTTTCCGAATGCACTGTATAACCTTTCAAACATTTGCAACATGCTAGCAAACTTCCAACACCATGTACTTCCATAAACAATATCATTCATTTAATAATTTTTAATAACTAATACACATGTTTGATTTATCTGCTGTTTTTAATCTCCTCCATAACAAGCTTCCTCAATGCCTTTACAAAACACAGAAACCATCAATATGTTATTTACCATTTAGCTGTTAAGATGTGACGTGATCTTTTCTTTCCAGATGTTGTTTCTGGATTGAATCTGAAGAACAAGACAGAGTAAAAACATACATTATTCCAGTGTAGTTACATTTCTTAAAAACATACATTTGTAGAAAATGAGTCCTGGGCCGCCCCCAGGTGGTGAAGGTAGGAAACAACACCTCCACTTCGCTGGGGCCCTCAATCATCATCTCAATCATCAAGTTTGCAGACAACACAACAGTGGTGGGCTTGATTACCAACAATGACGAGACAGCCTACTTGGAGCAGGTGAGAGCCCTGGGAGTGTGGTGCCAGGAAAATAACATCTTACTCAATGTCAACAAAACAAAGGAGATGATCGTGTACTTCAGGAAACAGCAGAGGAAGCACCCCCCTATCCACATTGACGGGACCAAAGTGGAGAAGGTGGAAAGCTTCAAGTTCCTCGGCGTACACATCGCTGACAAACTGAAATGGTCCACCCACATAGACAGTGTGGTGAAAGTGCAACAGCGCCGCTTCACCCTCAGGAGGCTGAATTAATTTGGCTTGGCATCTAAACCCCTCATAAACTTTTACAGATGACAATTGAGAGCATCCTGTCCGGCTGTATTTTTAAAAAATTTGTAAATTTTTTAATTTGACCTTTATTTAACCAGGTAGGCTAGTTGAGAACAAGTTCTCATTTGCAACTGCGACCTGGCCAAGATAAAGCATAGCAGTGTGAGCAGACAACAAAGAGTTACACATGGAGTAAACAATTAACAAGTCAATAACACAGTAGAAAACAAAGGGAGAGTCTATATACAATGTGTGCAAAAGGCATGAGGAGGTAGGCAAATAATTACAATTTTGCAGATTAACACTGGAGTGAAGAATGATCAGATGGTCATGTACAGGTAGAGATATTGGTGTGCAAAAGAGCAGAAAAGTAAGTAAATAAAAACAGTATGGGGATGAGGTAGGTGAAAAAGGGTGGGCTATTTACCAATAGACTATGTACAGCTGCAACGATCGGTTAGCTGCTCAGATAGCTGATGTTTGAAGTTGGTGAGGGAGATAAAAGTCTCCAACTTCAGCGATTTTTGCAATTTGTTCCAGTCACAGGCAGCAGAGTACTGGAACGAAAGGTGGCCAAATGAGGTGTTGGCTTTAGGGATGATCAGTGAGATACACCTGCTGGAGTGCGTGCTACGGATGGGTGTTGCTATCGTGACCAGTGAGCTGAGATAAGGCGGAGCTTTACCTAGCATGGACTTGTAGATGACCTGGAGCCAGTGGGTCTGGCGACGAATATGTAGCGAGGGCCAGCCGACTAGAGCATACAAGTCGCAGTGGTGGGTGGTATAAGGTGCTTTAGTGACAAAACGGATGGCACTGTGATAGACTGCATCCAGTTTGCTGAGTAGAGTGTTGGAAGCCATTTTGTAGATGACATCGCCGAAGTCGAGGATCGGTAGGATAGTCAGTTTTACTAGGGTAAGCTTGGCGGCGTGAGTGAAGGAGGCTTTGTTGCGGAATAGAAAGCCGACTCTTGATTTGATTTTCGATTGGAGATGTTTGATATGAGTCTGGACGGAGAGTTTGCAGTCTAGCCAGACACCTAGGTACTTATAGACGTCCACATATTCTAGGTCGGAACCCTCCAGGGTGGTGATGCTAGTCGGGCATGCGGGTGCAGGCAGCGGTATCACCGCTTCACGGCAATGCTATATCTAACACGGCTACATCTATCACGGCTATAGTATATCTAACACGGCTACATCTTACACGGCTACATCTAACACGGCTACATCTTACACGGCTATAGTATATCTACCACGGCTACATCTAACACGACTACATCTAACACGGCTACATCTAACACGGCAACATCTAACACGGCTACATCTAACAAAGCTACATCTAACACGGCTACATCTAACACGGCTACATCTAACACGGCTATATCTAACACGGCTACATCTAACAAAGCTACATCTAACACGGCTACATCTAACACGGCTACATCTAACACGGCTATAGTATATCTAACACGGCTACATCTAATAAAGCTACATCTAACATGGCTACATCTAACACGGCTACATCTAACACGGCTACGTCTAACACGGCTACATCTAACACGGCTACGTCTAACACGGCTACGTCTAACACGGCTACATCTAACACGACTACATCTAACAGGGCTACATCTAACACGGCTACATCTAACACGGCTACATCTAACAAAGCTACATCTAACACGGCTACATCTAACACGGCTACATCTAACACGGCTACATCTAACACGGCTACATCTAACACGGCTACATCTAACACGGCTATAGTATATCTAACACGGCTACATCTAATAAAGCTACATCTAACATGGCTACATCTAACACGGCTACATCTAACACGGCTACGTCTAACACGGCTACATCTAACACGGCTACATCTAACACGGCTACGTCTAACACGGCTACATCTAACACGGCTACATCTAACACGGCTACATCTAACACAGCTACATCTAACACGGCTACATCTAACACGGCTACATCTAACACGGCTACATCTAACACAGTTACATCTAACACGGCTACATCTAACACGGCTACATCTAACACGGCTACATCTAACAAAGCTACATCTAACACGGCTACATCTAACACGGCTACATCTAACACGGCTGCATCTAACACGGCTACATCTAACACGGCTATAGTATATCTAACACGGCTACATCTAACACGGCTATATCTAACACGGCTATGGTATATCTAACACGGCTACATCTAACACGGCTATAGTACATCTAACACGGCTACATCTAACACGGCTATAGTATATCTAACACGGCTACATCTAACACGGCTATATCTAACACGGCTATAGTATATCTAACACGGCTATAGTATATCTAACACGGCTACATCTTACACGGCTATAGTATATCTAACACGGCTACATCTTACACGGCTATAGTATATCTAACACGGCTACATCTAACACGGCTATAGTATATCTAACACGGCTACATCTTACACGGCTATAGTATATCTAACACGGCTACATCTAACACGGCTACATCTAACACGGCTACATCTAACACGGCTATATCTAACACGTCTATAGTATATCTAACACGGCTACATCTAACACGGCTATAGTATATCTAACACGGCTACATCTAACACGGCTATAGTATATCTAACACGGCTACATCTAACACGGCTATAGTATATCTAACACGGCTACATCAAACACGGCTATAGTATATCTAACACGGCTACATCTAACACGGCTATAGTATATCTAACACGGCTACATCTAACACGGCTACATCTAACACGGCTATATCTAACACGGCTACATCTAACACGGCTATATCTAACACGGCTATAGTATATCTAACACGGCTACATCTAACACGGCTATAGTATATCTAACACGGCTACATCTAACACGGCTATAGTATATCTAACACGGCTACATCTAACACGGCTATAGTATATCTAACACGGCTACATCTAACTCTGTAAACAAGGGCACCCTCATAGACGTCATCCTGACCAACTGGCCCTCCAAATACACCTCCGCTGTCTTCAACCAGGATCTCAGCGATCACTGCCTCATTGCCTGTATCCGCTACGGAGCCGCAGTCAAACGACCACCCCTCATCACTGTCAAACGCTCCCTAAAACACTTCTGTGAGCAGGCCTTTCTAATCGACCTGGCCCGGGTATCCTGGAAGGACATTGACCTCATCCCGTCAGTTGAGGATGCCTGGTCATTCTTTAAAAGTAACTTCCTCACCATTTTAGATAAGCATGCTCCGTTCAAAAAATGCAGAACTAAGAACAGATACAGCCCTTGGTTCACCCCAGACCTGACTGCCCTCGACCAGCACAAAAACATCCTGTGGCAGACTGCAATAGCATCGAATAGTCCCCGTGATATGCAACTGTTCAGGGAAGTCCGGAACCAATACACGCAGTCAGTCAGGAAAGCTAAGGCCAGCTTCTTCAGGCAGAAGTTTGCATCCTGTAGCTCCAACTCCAAAAAGTTCTGGGACACTGTGAAGTCCATGGAGAACAAGAGCACCTCCTCCCAGCTGCCCACTGCACTGAGGCTAGGTAACACGGTCACCACTGATAAATCCATGATTATCGAAAACTTCAATAAGCATTTCTCAACGGCTGGCCATGCCTTCCGACTGGCTACTTCAACCTCGGCCAACAGCTCCGCCCCCCCCGCAGCTCCTCGCCCAAGCCTCTCCAGGTTCTCCTTTACCCAAATCCAGATAGCAGATGTTCTGAAAGAGCTGCAAAACCTGGACCCGTACAAATCAGCTGGGCTTGACAATCTGGACCCTCTATTTCTGAAACTATCTGCCACCATTGTCGCAACCCCTATTACCAGCCTGTTCAACCTCTCTTTCATATCGTCTGAGATCCCCAAGGATTGGAAAGCTGCCGCAGTCATCCCCCTGTTCAAAGGGGGAGACACCCTGGACCCAAACTGTTACAGACCTATATCCATCCTGCCCTGCCTATCTAAGGTCTTCGAAAGCCAAGTCAACAAACAGGTCACTGACCATCTCGAATCCCACCGTACCTTCTCCGCTGTGCAATCTGGTTTCCGAGACGGTCATGGGTGCACCTCAGCCACACTCAAGGTACTCAACGATATCATAACCGCCATCGATAAAAGACAGTACTGTGCAGCCGTCTTCATCGACCTTGCCAAGGCTTTCGACTCTGTCAATCACCATATTCTTATCGGCAGACTCAGGAGCCTCGGTTTTTCGGATGACTGCCTTGCCTGGTTCATCAAATCAAATCAAATCAAATTTATTTATATAGCCCTTCGTACATCAGCTGATATCTCAAAGTGCTGTACAGAAACCCAGCCTAAAACCCCAAACAGCAAGCAATGCAGGTGTAGAAGCACGGTGGCTAGGAAAAACTCCCTAGAAAGGCCAATACCTAGGAAGAAACCTAGAGAGGAACCAGGCTATGTGGGGTGGCCAGTCCTCTTCTGGCTGTGCCGGGTGGAGATTATAACAGAACATGGCCAAGATGTTCAAATGTTCATAAATCAAATCAAATCAAATCAAATGTATTTATATAGCCCTTCGTACATCAGCTGATATCTCAAAGTGCTGTACAGAAACCCAGCCTAAAACCCCAAACAGCAAGCAATGCAGGTGTAGAAGCATAAATGACCAGCATGGTCGAATAATAATAAGGCAGAACAGTTGAAACTGGAGCAGCAGCATGGCCAGGTGGACTGGGGACAGCAAGGAGTCATCATGTCAGGTAGTCCTGGGGCATGGTCCTAGGGCTCAGGTCAGTTGAAACTGGAACAGCAGCATGGCCAGGTGGACTGGGGACAGCAAGGAGTCATCATGTCAGGTAGTCCTGGGGCATGGTCCTAGGGCTCAGGTCCTCCGAGAGAGAGAAAGAAAGAGAGAAGGAGAGAATTAGAGAACGCACACTTAGATTCACACAGGACACCGAATAGGACAGGAGAAGTACTCCAGATATAACAAACTGACCCCAGCCCCCCGACACATAAACTACTGCAGCATAAATACTGGAGGCTGAGACAGGAGGGGTCAGGAGACACTGTGGCCCCATCCGAGGACACCCCCGGACAGGGCCAAACAGGAAGGATATAACCCCACCCACTTTGCCAAAGCACAGCCCCCACACCACTAGAGGGATATCTTCAACCACCAACTTACCATCCTGGGACAAGGCTGAGTATAGCCCACAAAGATCTCCGCCACGGCACAACCCAAAGGGGGGGCGCCAACCCAGACAGGATGACCACAACAGTGAATCAACCCACTCAGGTGACGCACCCCCTCCAGGGACGGCATGAGAGAGCCCCAGCAAGCCAGTGACTCAGCCCCTGTAATAGGGTTAGAGGCAGAGAATCCCAGTGGAAAGAGGGGAACAGGCCAGGCAGAGACAGCAAGGGCGGTTCGTTGCTCCAGAGCCTTTCCGTTCACCTTCCCACTCCTGGGCCAGACTACACTCAATCATATGACCCACTGAAGAGATGAGTCTTCAGTAAAGACTTAAAGGTTGAGACCGAGTTTGCATCTCTGACATGGGTAGGCAGACCGTTCCATAAAAATAGAGCTCTATAGGAGAAAGCCCTGCCTCCAGCTGTTTGCTTAGAAATTCTAGGGACAATTAGGAGGCCTGCGTCTTGTGACCGTAGCGTACGTGTAGGTATGTACGGCAGGACCAAATCAGAGAGATAGGTAGGAGCAAGCCCATGTAATGCTTTGTAGGTTAGCAGTAAACCCTTGAAATCAGCCCTTGCTTTGACAGGAAGCCAGTGTAGAGAGGCTAGCACTGGAGTAATATGATCAAATTTTTTGGTTCTAGTCAGGATTCTAGCAGCCGTATTTAGCACTAACTGAAATTTATTTTGTGCTTTATCCGGGTAACCGGAAAATAGAGCATTGCAGTAGTCTAACCTAGAAGTGACAAAAGCATGGATTAATTTTTCAGCATCATTTTTGGACAGAAAGTTTCAGATTTTTGCAATGTTACGTAGATGGAAAAAAGCTGTCCTCGAAATGGTCTTGATATGTTCTTCAAAAGAGAGATCAGGGTCCAGAGTAACGCCGAGGTCCTTCACAGTTTTATTTGAGACGACTGTACAACCATTAAGATTAATTGTCAGATTCAACAGAAGATCTCTTTGTTTCTTGGGACCTAGAACAAGCATCTCTGTTTTGTCCGAGTTTAATAGTAGAAAGTTTGCAGCCATCCACTTCCTTATGTCTGAAACACATGCTTCTAGCGAGGGCAATTTTGGGGCTTCACCATGTTTCATTGAAATGTACAGCTGTGTGTCATCCGCATAGCAGTGAAAGTTTACATTATGTTTTCGAATAACATCCCCAAGAGGTAAAATATATAGTGAAAACAATAGTGGTCCTAAAACGGAACCTTGAGGAACACCGAAATTTACAGTTGATTTGTCAGAGGACAAACCATTCACAGAGACAAACTGATATCTTTCCGACAGATAAGATCTAAACCAGGCCAGAACATGTCCGTGTAGACCAATTTGGAGACAGAGTTCAGTGTGTCAAATCAGAGGGCATGTTGTCCGGTCCTCTGGCAGTCTCTATGGGGGTGCCACAGGGTTCAATTCTCGGGCCGACTCTTTTCTCTGTGTATATCAATGATGTTGCTCTTGCTGCGGGCGATTCCCTGATCCACCTCTACGCAGACGACACCATTCTATATACTTTCGGCCCGTCTTTGGACACTGTGCTATCTAACCTCCAAACAAGCTTCAATGCCATACAACACTCCTTCCGTGGCCTCCAACTGCTCTTAAACGCTAGTAAAACCAAATGCATGCTTTTCAACCGGTCGCTGCCTGCACCCGCATGCCCGACTAGCATCACCACCCTGGATGGTTCCGACCTAGAATATGTGGATGTCTATAAGTACCTAGGTGTCTGGCTAGACTGCAAACTCTCCTTCCAGACTCATATCAAACATCGCCAATCGAAAATCAAATCAAGAGTCGGCTTTCTATTCCGCAACAAAGCCTCCTTCACTCACGCCGCCAAGCTTACCCTAGTAAAACTGACTATCCTACCGATCCTTGACTTCGGCGATGTCATCTACAAAATGGCTTCCAACACTCTACTCAGCAAACTGGATGCAGTCTATCACAGTGCCATCCGTTTTGTCACTAAAGCACCTTATACCACCCACCACTGCGACTTGTATGCTCTAGTCGGCTGGCCCTCGCTACATATTCGTCGCCAGACCCACTGGCTCCAGGTCATCTACAAGTCCATGCTAGGTAAAGCTCCGCCTTATCTCAGCTCACTGGTCACGATGGCAACACCCATCCGTAGCACGCGCTCCAGCAGGTGTATCTCACTGATCATCCCGAAAGCCAACACCTCATTTGGCCGCCTTTCATTCCAGTACTCTGCTGCCTGTGACTGGAACGAATTGCAAAAATCGCTGAAGTTGGAGACTTTTATCTCCCTCACCAACTTCAAACATCAGCTATCTGAGCAGCTAACCGATCGCTGCAGCTGTACATAGTCTATTGGTAAATAGCCCACCCTTTTTCACCTACCTCATCCCCATACTGTTTTTATTTATTTACTTTTCTGCTCTTTTGCACACCAATATCTCTACCTGTACATGACCATCTGATCATTCATCACTCCAGTGTTAATCTGCAAAACTGTAATTATTTGCCTACCCCCTCATGCCTTTTGCACACATTGTATATAGACTCTCCCTTTGTTTTCTACTGTGTTATTGACTTGTTAATTGTTTACTCCATGTGTAACTCTTTGTTGTCTGCTCACACTGCTATGCTTTATCTTGGCCAGGTCGCAGTTGCAAATGAGAACTTGTTCTCAACTAGCCTACCTGGTTAAATAAAGGTGAAATAAAAAAAATAACACGGCTACATCTAACACGGCTACATCTAACACGGCTATAGTATATCTAACCCGGCTACATCTAACACGGCTACATCTATCACGGCTATAGTATATCTAACACGGCTACATCTAACACGGCTACATCTATCACGGCTATAGTATATCTAACACGGCTACATCTAACACGGCTATAGTATATCTAACCCGGCTACATCTAACACGGCTACATCTATCACGGCTATAGTATATCTAACACGGCTACATCTAACACGGCTACATCTAACACGGCTACATCTATCACGGCTATAGTATATCTAACACGGCTACATCTAACACGGCTATAGTATATCTAACACGGCTACATCTAACACGGCTATAGTATATCTAACACGGCTACATCTAACACGGCTATAGTATATCTAACACGGCTACATCTAACACGGCTATAGTATATCTAACACGGCTACATCTAACACGGCTATATCTAACACGTCTATAGTATATCTAACACGGCTACATCTAACACGGCTATAGTATATCTAACACGGCTACATCTAACACGGCTATATCTAATAAAGCTACATCTTACACGGCTACATCTAACACGGCTACATCTAACACAGTTACATCTAACACGGCTACATCTAACACAGTTACATCTAACACGGCTACGTCTAACACAGTTACATCTAACACGGCTACATCTAACACGGCTATAGTATATCTAACACGGCTATAGTATATCTAACACGGCTACATCTAACACGGCTATAGTATATCTAACACGGCTACATCTAACACGGCTATAGTATATCTAACACGGCTACATCTAACACGGCTATATCTAACACGGCTATAGTATATCTAACACGGCTACATCTAACACGACTATATCTAACACGGCTATAGTATATATAACACGGCTACATCTAACACGGCTATAGTATATCTAACACGGCTACATCTAACACGGCTATAGTATATCTAACACGGCTACATCTAACACGGCTATATCTAACACTGCTATAGTATATCTAACACGGCTACATCTAACACGGCTATAGTATATCTAACACGGCTACATCTAACACGGCTATATCTAACACGGCTATAGTATATCTAACACGGCTACATCTAACACGACTATATCTAACACGGCTATAGTATATATAACACGGCTACATCTAACACGGCTATAGTATATCTAACACGGCTACATCTAACACGGCTATAGTATATCTAACACGGCTACATCTAACACGGCTATATCTAACACTGCTATAGTATATCTAACACGGCTACATCTAACACGGCTATAGTATATCTAACACGGCTACATCTAACACGGCTACATCTAACACGGCTATATCTAATAAAGCTACATCTTACACGGCTACATCTAACACGGCTACATCTAACACGGCTACATCTAACACAGCTACATCTAACACGGCTACATCTAACACAGTTACATCTAACACGGCTACATCTAACACGGCTACATCTAACACGGCTACATCTAACACGGCTATATCTAATAAAGCTACATCTTACACGGCTACATCTAACACGGCTACATCTAACACAGTTACATCTAACACGGCTACATCTAACACAGTTACATCTAACACGGCTACGTCTAACACAGTTACATCTAACACGGCTACATCTAACACGGCTATAGTATATCTAACACGGCTATAGTATATCTAACACGGCTACATCTAACACGGCTATAGTATATCTAACACGGCTACATCTAACACGGCTATAGTATATCTAACACGGCTACATCTAACACGGCTATATCTAACACGGCTATAGTATATCTAACACGGCTACATCTAACACGACTATATCTAACACGGCTATAGTATATATAACACGGCTACATCTAACACGGCTATAGTATATCTAACACGGCTACATCTAACACGGCTATAGTATATCTAACACGGCTACATCTAACACGGCTATATCTAACACTGCTATAGTATATCTAACACGGCTACATCTAACACGGCTATAGTATATCTAACACGGCTACATCTAACACGGCTATATCTAACACGGCTATAGTATATCTAACACGGCTACATCTAACACGACTATATCTAACACGGCTATAGTATATATAACACGGCTACATCTAACACGGCTATAGTATATCTAACACGGCTACATCTAACACGGCTATAGTATATCTAACACGGCTACATCTAACACGGCTATATCTAACACTGCTATAGTATATCTAACACGGCTACATCTAACACGGCTATAGTATATCTAACACGGCTACATCTAACACGGCTACATCTAACACGGCTATATCTAATAAAGCTACATCTTACACGGCTACATCTAACACGGCTACATCTAACACGGCTACATCTAACACAGCTACATCTAACACGGCTACATCTAACACGGCTACATCTAACACGGCTACATCTAACACGGCTACATCTAACACAGCTACATCTTACAGGGCTACATCTAACACGGCTACATCTAACACAGTTACATCTAACACAGTTACATCTAACACGGCTACATCTAACACGGCTACATCTAACACGGCTACATCTAACACGGTTACATCTAACACGGCTACATCTAACACGGCTACATCTAACACAGTTACATCTAACACGGCTACATCTAACACAGCTACATCTAACACAGCTACATCTAACACAGTTACATCTAACACGGCTACATCTAACACGGCTACATCTAACACAGTTACATCTAACACGGCTACATCTAACACAGCTACATCTAACACAGCTACATCTAACACAGTTACATCTAACATGGCTACATCTAACACAGCTACATCTAACACGGCTACATCTAACACAGTTACATCTAACACAGTTACATCCAACACAGCTACATCTTACAGGGCTACATCTAACACGGCTACATCTAACACGGCTATATCTAATAAAGCTACATCGAACACGGCTACATCTAACACAGTTACATCTAACACGGCTACATCTAACATGGCTACATCTAACACAGTTACATCTAACACGGCTACATCTAACACGGCTACATCTAACACAGCCACATCTTACAGGGCTACATCTAACATGGCTACATCTTACACATCTATCAATAGGTGCCCTTCTTTGTGAGGCATTGCACAACCTCCCTGGTCTTTGTGGTTAAATCTGTGTTTGAAATTCACTGCTCAACTGAGGATCCTTATGGATAATTGTATGTGTGGGGTACAGCAATAAGGTAGTCTTTAATAATGGAACACTAGTCACTTTAATAATGTTTACATGCTGCTTTACTCATGTAATATGCTGTTATTGTTTTGTTAATAACAGCTGGTACGTGATGTCTAATATTAAAGAAGTCTCGATGTATTGCTCGCCTGAGGTAGAGTACCTTATGATAAGCTGTCGACCACACTTACTACCGAGAGAGTTCTCATCTGTATTATTCGTAGCCGTCTATTTACCACCACAAAGCGAAGCTGGTACTAAGACCGCTCTCAACCAACTCTATAAGGCCATAAGCTAAGAAGAAAATGTTCACCCAGAAGCGGCGCTCCTAGTGGCCAGGGACATTAATGCAGGCAAACTTAAATCAGTTTCACCACATTTTTACCAGCATGCCACATGTGCAACCAGGGGAAAAAAATCCTAGACCACCTTTACTCCACACACAGAGATGCATACAAAGCTCTCCCCCACCCTCCATTTGGCAAATCTGACCACAATTCTACCCTCCTGATTCCAGCTTACAAGCAAAAACTAAAGCAGGACGTACCAGTGACTCGCTCAATACGGAAGTGGTCAGATGATGCGGATTCTACACTACAGGACTGTTTTGTTAACACAGACTGGAATATGTTCCGAGATTCATCCAATGGCATTGAGGAATACACCACCTCAGTCATCAGCTTCATCAATAAGTGCATCGATGACGTCGTCCTCACAGTGACTGTACGTACATATCCCAACCAAAAGCCAAAGATTACAGGCAACATCCACATCGAGCTAAAGGCTAGAGCTGCCGCTTTCAAGGAGCGGGAGACTAATCCAGACGCTTATAAGAAATCCCGCTAATCCCGGATTGAGATTGAATCGTACTATACCGGCTTTGACGCTCGTCTGATGTGGCAGGGCTTGAAAACCATTACAGACTACAAAGGAAAACCCAGACGCGAGCTGCCCAGTGATGCGAGCCTACCAGATGAGCTAAATACCTTTTTATGCTCGCTTCGAGGCAAGCAACACTGAAGCATGCACAAGAGCACCAGCTGTTCTGGTGTGTGATAACGCTCTCGGTAGCCGATGTGAACAAAACCTTTAAACAGGTCAACATTCACAAAGAAGCTGGGCCAGACAGATTACCAGGGTATGTACTCAAAGCATGCGCGGACCAACAGTCAAGTGTCTTCGCTGACATTTTCAACCTCCCTGACCGAGTCTGTAATACCTACATTTTTCAAACGGACAACCATAGTCCCTGTACCCAAGAACACTAAGGTAACCTGCCTAAATGACTACTGACACGTAGCACTCACGTCGGTAGCCATGAAGTGCTTTGAAAGGCTGGTCATGGCTCACATCAACAGCATCCTCCCGGACACCCTAGACCCACTCCAATTCGCATACCGCCCCAACAGATCCACAGATGACGCAAAAAAGGAACACCTATGTGAGAATGCTGTTCATTGACTACAGTTTAGCGTTCAACACCATACTGCCCACTAAACTCATCACTAAGCTAAGGACTTTGGGATTAAACACCTCCCTCGGCAACTAGATCCTGGACTTCCTGATGGGCCACCCCAGGTGGTAAGGGTAGGCAACAACACGTCTGCCATTCTGATCCTCAACACTGGGGCCCCTCAGTGGTGCGTGCTTAGTCCTCTCCTGTATTACCTGTTCACCCACGACTGCTTTCCAAACACGACTCCAACACTGTCATTAAGTTTGCTGAAGACACAACCTGATCACCGACAACTTTGAGACAGCCTATAGGGAAGAGGTCAGAGAACTGGCAGTGTGGTGCCAGCACAACAACCTCTCCCTCAATGTGAGCAAGACAAAGGAGCTGATCGTGGACTACAGGAAAAGGCAGGCCGAACAGGCCCCCCATTAACATCAACGGGGCTGTAGTGGAGCGGGTCGAGAGTTTCAAGTTCCTTGGTGTCCACATCACCAACGAACTATCATGGTCCAAACATACCAAGACAGTCATGAAGAGGGCACGACAAAACCATATCCCCTTCAGGAGACCAAAAAGATTTGGCATGGGCCCCCAGATCCTCAAAAGGTTCTACAGCTGCACCATCGATAGCATCCTGACCGGTTGCATCACCTCCTGGTATGGCAACTGCTCGGCAACTGACCGTAAGGCGCTACAGAGGGTAGTGCGTACGGCCCAGTATGTCACTTGGACCAAGCTTCCTGCCATCCGGGAGCTATATAGTAGGCGGTGTCAGAGGAAAGCCCATAAAATTGTCAGAGACTCCAGTCACCCAAGTTACAGACTGTTTTCTCTGCTACCGCTCGGCAAGCGGTACCGGAGTGCCACGTCTAGGACCAAAAGGCTCCTCAACAGCTTTTACCCCCAAGCCATTAGACTGCTGAACAATTCATTATTATCGCCAACGGACAATTTACATTGACACCCCCCCTCTTGTACACTGCTGCTACTCGCTGTTTGTTTCTTGCCTATGCATAGTTACTTCGCCCCCACCTACATGTACAGATTACCTCAACTAGCCTGTACCTCTACACACTGACTCGGTACCGGTGTTCCCTGTATATAGACTCGTTATGGGTATTCTTATTGTGTTACTTTTTATTATTACTTTTTATTTTAGTCTACTTGGTAAATATTTTCTTCTTCTTGAACTGCACTGTTGGTTGCAGCATTTCACGGTAAAGTCTACACTTCCTGTATTCGACGCATGTGACAAATAAAGTTTGATTTAATTTACTGTATTCTATTCTACTTTATTTTTGTCAATTCCACTCCGACATTGCTGGTCCTAATATTTATTTTCTTAATCCGTCCTTTTACTTTTAGATTTGTGTGTATTATTGTGAATTGTGAGATACTACTGCACTGTTGGAGCCAGGAACACAAGCATTTTAGTTAGATATTACTGCACTGTTGGAGCCAGGAACACAAGCATTTTAGTTAGATATTAATGTACTGTTGGAGCCAGGAACACAAGCATTTCGATATACCGTAATAACATCTGCTAAACATGTATGTGACCATTACAATTTGATTTGATTTGATCTGACTAGTATCAGATGCACTGTGTGATTGATAAAATGTTCCACTGGTAAACTCCTAGACTACAGATTCATGGTCATAGGCATATGAGGAATTATTTCCATTACACCATATTTACCAACACCACACAAAAGTAATCAAAGGTAAAGACCATTCTACAGGAATTCAGACAATACATAATAATCATCATGACAAATACAATAGATCTGTAGCTTTATCCTAAACCAATTCAGAAGTCCCAGTGGAGAATCCAGGTGTCTAAAACAGCCACAAGATGGAGACAAATTACTGGCTGGCTTAGTATTTCTCCTTAAGGTCTAGAGCACTGGTTCCCAAACTGTTTATAGTGCTGTACCCCATCAAACATTCAACCTCCAGCTGTACCCCCTCTAGCAACAGGGTCAGCACACTCTCAAATGTTGTTTTTTGTCATCATTGTAAACCTGCCACACACACACTATACGAAACATAGTGGTTAGAGTGTTGGACTAGTAACTGGAAGGTTGCTAGATCGAATCCCTGAGCTGACAAGGTAAAAATCTGTCATTCTGCCCCTGAACAAGGCAGTTAACTCACTGTTCCCCAGTAGGCTGTCATTGTAAATAAGAATTTGTTCTTAACTGACTTGCCTAGTTTAATAAAGGTTAAATAAAAAATGTAACCCAGCTCGTGGGAAGTGACAAAGAGCTCTTATAGGACCAGCACACAAATAATAATCAATCATTTTGCTCTTTATTTAGCTTTCTTACATATAAAACCTTATTTGTTCATCGAAAATTGTGAATAACTCGCCACAGGTTAATGAGAAGGGTATGCTTGAAAGCATGCACATAACTCTGCAATGTTGGGTTGTATTGGAGAGAGTCTCAGTCTTAAATCATTTTCTACACACAGTCTGTGCCTGTGTAGTTTTCATGCTAGTGAGGGCCGAGAATCCACTCTCACATAGGTACATGGTTGCAAAGGACATCAGTGTCTTAACAGCACAATTTGCCAAGGCAGGATAATCTGAACGCAGATCATTTTGCTGAGGTCTAGCAAAATGAAGGCAGTTATACATTTTAAAAACATAAGACATTCATAACAGATTTCACAACATTAAGTGTGTGCCCTCAGACATCTTCTCTATGACCACATATCTATCACACAAAATCCATGTACGTGTGTGTATAGTGCATATGTTATTGTGTGTGTATGCATGTGTCTGTACCTGTGTGTGTGTCTCTTCACAGTCCCCGCTCTTCCAGAAGGTGTTTTTCTATCTGGTATTAACATATAATTTCAGTGCTGCCATGAGTTACTTGAGTTCCATGTAGTCATGGCTCTATGTAGTACTGTGCACCTCCCAGAGTTTGTTCTGGACTTGGGGACTGTGAAGAGACCTCTGGTGGCATGTCTTATGGGGTATGCATGGGTGTCCGAGCTGTGCGCCAGTAGTTCAAACAGACAGCTCGGTACATTCAACATGTCAATACCTTCACTTTCAGCCAGGAGAGATTGACATGCGTATTATTACAAGATTTAGTTGAGGTTTAGGATTTTAGTGAATGATTTGTCCCAAATACAATGCTTTTAGTTTTTGAAATATTTAGGATTAATTTATTCCTTGCCACCCATTTTGAAACTAACTGCAGCTCTTTGCTAAGTGTTGCAGTCATTTCAGTCGCTGTGGTAGCTGATGTGTATAGTGTTGAGTCATTTGCATACATAGACACTCTGGCTTTACTCAAAGCCAGTGGCATGTCATTAGTCAAGATTGAAAAAAGTAAGGGGCCTAGACAGCTGCCCTGGAGAATTCCTGATTCTACCTGGATTATGTTTGAGAGGCTTCCATTAAAGGACACCCTCTGTGTTCTGTTAAGGTAGGCAAAATTACAATTCTTGTCTTTCAGAATTTTGGCAGATATACTTGGATGTGTAGTGTCAGCGTTTGTTGCTGGCATGTCATGCCTAAATATGCTAATCTTGCCAATTAAAAAGTAATTCAAGTAGTTTGCATTATCAGTGGGTTTTGTGATGAATGATCCGTCTGATTCAATGAATGATGGAGCTGAGTTTGCCTTTTTTCCCAAAAAGTAATTTAAGGTGCTCCAAATCTTTTTTACTATCATTCTTTATTTAATTTATCTTTGTTTCATAGTGTAGTTACTCATTTTGTTCAGTTTAGTCACATGATTTCTCAATTTGCAGTACATTTTCCAATCGGATGTATATCCTGCCTGTTTGGCCCTGTCCGGGGGTATCATCCGATGGGGCCATAGTGTCTCCTGACCCCTCATGACCCCTCCTGTCTCAGCCTCCAGTATTTATGCTGCAGTAGTTTATGTCTCGGGGGGCTAGGGTCAGTCTGTTATATCTGCAGTATTTCTCCTGTGTCCTGTGTGAATTTAAATGTGCTCTCTCTAATTCTCTCTTTCTTTCATTCTCTCTCTTGGGGGCCTGAGCCCTAGGACCATACCTCAGGACTACCTGGCACGATGACTCCTTGCTGTCCCCAGTCCAACTGGCCGTGCTGCTGCTCCAGTTTCAACTGTTCTGCTTGAGGCTATGGAACCCTGACCTGTTCACCGGACGTGCTACCTGTCCCAGACCTGCTGTTTTCAACTTATCAGGAGCGGTAGAGATAATCTCAATGATCTGCTATGAAAAGCCATCTGACATTTACTCCTGAGGTGCTGACCTGGTGCACCCTCGACAAATACTGTAATTATTATTATTTGACCATGCTGGTCATTTATGAATATTTGAACATCTTGGCCATGTTCTGTTATAATCTCCACCCTGCACAGCCAGAAGTCGACCCCCCCCCCCCCCCACCGTGCTTCTACACCTGCATTGCTTGCTGTTTGGTGTTTTAGGCTGGGTTTCTGTACAGCACTTTGAGATATCAGCTGATGTAAAAAGGGCTATATCAATACATTTGATTTGATTTGATTTACAGCCACGTCTATTTGCCATCTCTTTTGCCTCATTTCATAAAATTTTTCAATTCCTCTTCAATCCATTGGGATTTAACAGTTTTTAGAGTCATTTCCTTAATGGGTGCTTATTAGTAACTGGGATAAGCAATTTCATAAATGTGTCAAGTGCAACATCTGGTTGCTCCTCATTACTCACCACAGACCCACAAATACTCTTCACATCAATAACATAAGAATCACTATAAAAATGTATGATATGACCTCTTATACACTATATTAGGCCCAGACTTCAGAATTGTGGTTTTCCTTGATATGGCTCCTATATTGTGATCACTTCAAACTAATTTCAAACTAATTTCTGCAGCATTAGTAAAGATGTGATCAATACATGTTGATGATTTCATTCCTGTGCTGTTTAACTACCCTGGTAGGTTGATTGACAACCCAAACAAGGTTGCAGACCCTAGTTACAGTTTGAAGCTGTCTCTTGAGTGGGCAGCCTGATGAAAGCCAGTCAATATTGTAAATCACCCAGGGAATATACCTCTCCATTGATATCACATACATGATCAAGCATTTCACGATCCCTTGGTGGTCCCTTGGTGGTCTATAGCAGCTTCCCACCAGGGCTATAGTGCGAGGGGTTAGGGTGTGAGGGGTTAGGGTTAGGGTTAGAGACAGAGAGGTAGACCTACGGAACACAGGGAAGGGTTAGGATTAGAGTTAGGGTATAAGGGGTTAGGCTGTGAGGGTTAGGTTTAGAGACAGAGAGGTAGACCTACGGAACACAGGGAAGGGTTACGGTTAGGGTATGAGGGGTTAAGGTGTGAGGGTTAGGGTTAGGGTTAGAGACAGAGAGGTAGACCTACGGAACACAGGGAAGGGTTAGGATTAGAGTTAGGGTGTGAGGGGTTAAGGTGTGAGGGTTAGGTTTAGAGACAGAGAGGTAGACCTACGGAACACAGGGAAGGGGGAGGGTTAGGGTTAGGGTATGAGGGGTTAAGGTGTTAGGGTTAGAGACAGAGAGGTAGACCTACGGAACACAGGGAAGGGTTAGGATTAGAGTTAGGGTATGAGGGGTTAGGCTGTGAGGGTTAGGTTTAGAGACAGAGAGGTAGACCTACGGAACATAGGGAAGGGTTAGGCTTAGAGTTAGGGTATAAGGGGTTAGGCTGTGAGGGTTAGGTTTAGAGACAGAGAGGTAGACCTACGGAACACAGGGAAGGGGGAGAGTTAGGGTTAGGGTATGAGGGGTTAGGCTGTGAGGGTTAGGGTTAGGGTTAGAGACGGAGAGGTAGACCTACGGAACATAGGGAAGGGTTAGGCTTAGAGTTAGGGTACGAGGGGTTATGCTGTGAGGGTTAGGTTTAGAGACAGAGAGGTAGCCTTATGGAACACAGGGAAGGGTTACGGTTAGGGTATGAGGGGTTAAGGTGTGAGGGTTAGGGTTAGGGTTAGAGACAGAGAGGTAGACCTACGGAACACAGGGAAGGGTTAGGCTTAGAGTTAGGGTATAAGGGGTTAGGCTGTGAGGGTTAGGTTTAGAGACAGAGAGGTAGCCTTATGGAACACAGGGAAGGGTTACGGTTAGGGTATGAGGGGTTAAGGTGTGAGGGTTAGGGTTAGGTTTAGAGACAGAGAGGTAGACCTACGGAACACAGGGAAGGGGGAGGGTTAGGGTTAGGGTATGAAGGGTTAAGGTGTGAGGGTTAGGTTTAGAGACAGAGAGGTAGACCTACGGAACACAGGGAAGGGGGAGGGTTAGGGTTAGGGTATGAAGGGTTAAGGTGTGAGGGTTAGGTTTAGAGACAGAGAGGTAGACCTACGGAACACAGGGAAGGGGGAGGGTTAGGGTTAGGGTATGAGGGGTTAAGGTGTTAGGGTTAGAGACAGAGAGGTAGACCTATGGAACACAGGGAAGGGTTAGGATTAGAGTTAGGGTATGAGGGGTTAGGCTGTGAGGGTTAGGTTTAGAGACAGAGAGGTAGACCTACGGAACATAGGGAAGGGTTAGGCTTAGAGTTAGGGTATAAAGGGTTAGGCTGTGAGGGTTAGGTTTAGAGACAGAGAGGTAGACCTACGGAACACAGGGAAGGGGGAGGGTTAGGGTATGAGGGGTTAGGCTGTGAGGGTTAGGTTTAGATACAGAGAGGTAGCCTTATGGAACACAGGGAAGGGTTATGGTTAGGGTATGAGGGGTTAAGGTGTGAGGGTTAGGTTTAGAGACAGAGAGGTAGACCTACGGAACACAGGGAAGGGGGAGGGTTAGGGTTAGGGTATGAGGGGTTAAGGTGTGAGGGTTAGGGTTAGGGTTAGAGACAGAGAGGTAGACCTACGTAACACAGGGAAGGGTTAGGCTTAGAGTTAGGGTATGAGGGGTTAAGGTGTGAGGGTTAGGGTTAGGGTTAGAGACGGAGAGGTAGACCTACGGAACACAGGGAAGGGTTAGGCTTAGAGTTAGGGTATAAGGGGTTAGGCTGTGAGGGTTAGGTTTAGATACAGAGAGGTAGCCTTATGGAACACAGGGAAGGGTTACGGTTAGGGTATGAGGGGTTAAGGTGTGAGGGTTAGGGTTAGGGTTAGGGTTAGAGACAGAGAGGTAGACCTACGGAACATAGGGAAGGGGGAGTTTCCCTTCAGAGCGTGGAACTCCTGTTCTAGTCGTCTTCGTAGATCGATCTGTTCCAATAGAACCTTCTGGAGTTCCTCTTTCTCCATGTTCTCAACATCCTCCTTTAGTGGAACAGGGGAACTTCCATCTTGAGTTTGATCCCCTGGAACAAATGAAAGAAAATACATTTTTGAATCAATAAGACAGTGAGTTATATTATCCAAACATAGCCTCGTAAAACTGACTATCCTACCGATCCTTGACTACGGCGATGTCATTTACAAAATAACCTCCAACACTCTACTCAGCAAATTGGATGTAGTCTATCACAGTGCCATCTGTTTTGTCACCAAAGCCCCATATACTACCCAACACTGCAACCTGTATGCTCTCGTTGGATGGCTCTCGCTTCATATTCGTCGCTAAACCCACTGGCTCCAGGTCATCTATAAGTCTTTGCTAGGTAAAGCCCGCCTCATCTCAGCTCACTGGTCACCATAGCAGCACCCACCCATTGCACTCGCTCCAGCAGGTATATCTCACTGGTCATCAATCAAAGCCTACTCCTCCTTATGCCGTCCTCTCCTTTAAGTTCTCTGCTGCCAATGACTGGAACAAATTGCATAAATAACTGAAGCTGGAGACTTATATCTCCCTCTCTAACTTTAAGCACCAGCTGTCAGAGCAGCTTACCGGTCACTGTACCTGTACACAGCCCATCTGTAAACAGCCCACCCAACTTCCTCATCCCCATATTGTTATTTATTTATTTGCTCCTTTGCACCCCAGTATCTCTACTTGCACATCTTCTGCACATCTATCACTCCAGTGTTAAATTGTAATTATTTCACCACTATGGCCTGTTTATTGCCTTACCTCAATAATCTTACTACATTTGCACACACTGTATATTTATTGTTCTATTATGTTATTGACTGTACGTTTGTTTATTACATCTGTAACTCAGTGTTGTTTGTGTCGCACTGCTTGTTAATTGTTTACTCCATGTGTAACTCTTTGTTGTCTGCTCACACTGCTTTGCTTTATCTTGGCCATGTCGCAGTTGTAAATGAGAACTTGTTCTCAACTGGCCTACCTGGCTAAATAAAGGTGAAAAAAATCCCTCTAATAATCTGTAGTACTCTGATTGCAATGCAACCATTGGCCTATAGGTGTGAGTCTAACTGCATATTTCCAGCGGACTACAACCAGAGAGCTTTTTTATAGACTACCACTCTTTCCTGTAGCCCTTTCACTGAATAACTGTAACAAAATAAAATAAGATCTCAATGGTCATTGCATTCCGTTAAGAACACCTTGGTTTTGATTGAAATTAGAAACTACATTTAAAATCTCTATAACAATCGCTCATATCTATTACATCAGAATAATCATGCTCACTATTAATTTGACAAATAAGACAATTGAAATGTTTTGCATTACGCATTGCTGAATAGTATTCCATCAACATGTAAAATGGAATTAATACTGAACACACCTTGATGATTTAAATAACTAATTAATCAAATTGTTCAATGCTAAATGCATTAAACCTTCAATAAAATAAGTGCAAGAAATCGATTTCACGTGAAACAATATTTACATTTTTATGCTTCCCATAACACCTATTGTTCTGTCTGCAGTCTATAGTGTCTGTAGTCATGCTGCGTTTGTTAACAGTGGATTTGTATTACTGTAGTCCTGTAACCATGATGACCATATTGTTCTATCACTCTTCTACAATGTTAGTGTCGTTTCCATTATGGCCTGATTTCTTCATCTATGAACCTGAAAATGTCTTGTGTGTTTATGTCTGAATTCTGACAATGTGGCAAATCAAACGGCTTAATGAAACGATCCAGCACATTCGTTTATATAATCTCCCCCCACCCCTCTCCCCCTCTCTCTATATAATCTATCCTTCTCTCCATTTCTCACTCTCTCTCTTTAACTCTTTTGTCATTTCATGTCTTGCCTCCTTCAGCCTTGCCTCCTTGCCTCCTTTGCTCTCGCTCTCTCTCGCTCTCTCGCCGCTCTCTCTGTCTCATTTGACAAGCAAATCAGCAGACATTGCCTCGGGATATCTGCCTCGTTTGACAGTCAATTAACCAGGAATAGTCAAAGCCAAAGCAGTTTGCATTACATAAAAGGAAAATTAGATAATTTTTCTCCCAAGAAACAGCCCTCCCCTTTAGACAGAGTGTCTTTGGAATCAGAACGTCCAATCATATCGTCCATCGCCCAGGGAGACGTTTAGCAATCAGACAAAGGTGGTCTCATTTAATTTGTATTGTGTAATTTAAAAAAATATATTCTATATTATGTGAGGACATCATTATGGGCTAGATAATATAAATGTTGCCATAGATGTCATAAAATACTGAATGTTTCTGAGATAGATATAAAAGGCAATAAACTGTGATCCTTGTAATGGAAGGTTTTGCCAAGGAAAAGGCAATTATATGGGTTTGATATGGTTGAAATGGAGATAGTCAAATACCCTGTGTTGAGCTGATTGTCTTGTAGAACACATTGTAGAACTGTAATGGTTCCCTGTTGAACAAATTCTACAACACATTCTGGACAACATTGGAACATTGGAAACAGCCGTACTTCTATTCCACAGTCTATCGGCTTTTCCATCTGTTTATGTTGTTCTAATAATCCCTAAACCTATGGTCTGTGAGAGGAGAATGAGTCTCTAATAATCCCTAAACCTACGGTCTGTGAGAGGAGAATTAGTCTCTAATTATCCCTAAACCTATGGTCTGTGAGAGGAGAATGAGTCTATAAATATCCTAAAACCTATGGTCTGCGAGAGGAGGATGAGTCTCTAATAATCCCTAAACATATGATCTGTGAGAGGAGAATGAGTCTCTAATAATCCCTAAACCTATGGTCTGTGAGAGGAGAATGAGTCTCTAATAATCCCGAAACCTATGGTCTGTGAGAGGAGAATGAGTCTCTAAATATCCTAAAACCTATGGTCTGCGAGAGGAGAATGAGTCTCTAATAATCCCTAAACCTATGGTCTGTGAAAAGGAAATGGGTCTCTAATAATCCCGAAACTGATGGTCTGTGAGAAGAGAATGAGTCTCTAATAATCCCTAAACCTATGGTCTGAGAGAAGAGAATTAGTCTCTAATAGTCCCTACACCTATGGTCTGTGAGAGGAGTATGAGTCTCTAATAATCTCTTATCCTATGGTCTATGAGAGGAGAATGAGTCTCTAATAATGCCTAAATTTATGGTCTGTGAGAGGAGAATTAATCCCTAAACCTATGGTCTGTGAGAGGAGAATGAGTCTCTAATAATCCCTAAAGCTATGGTCTGTGAGAGGAAATGAGTCTCTAATAATCCTTAAACCTATTGTCTGTGAGAGGAGAATGAGTCTCTAATAGTCCCTAAACCTATGGCCTGTGAGAGGAGAATGAGTCTCTAATAATCCCTAAACCTATGGTCTGTGAGAGGAGAATGAATCCCTAAACCTTTGGTCTGTGAGAGGAGAATGAGTCTCTAATAGTCCCTAAACCTATGGTCTGTGAGAGGAGAATGAGTCTCTAATAATCCCGAAACCTATGGTCTGTGAGAGGAGAATGAGTCTCTAATAATCCCGAAACCTATGGTCTGTGAGAGGAGAATGAGTCTCAAAATTCCCTAAACCTATGGTCTGTGAGAGGAGAATGAGTCTCTAATAATCGCTAAACCTATGGTCTGTGAGAGGAGTATGAGTCTCTAATAATCCCTAAAGGTATGATCTGAGAGAGGAGAATGAGTCTCTAATAATCCTTAAACCTATGGTCTGTGAGAGGAGAATGAGTCTCTAATAGTCCCTAAACCTATGGTCTGCGAGAGGAGTATGAGTCTCTAATAATCCCTAAACCTATGGTCTGTGAGGGGAGAATGAGTCTTTAATAGCCCCTAAACCTATGATCTGTGAGAGGAGAATGAGTCTCTAATAATCCTTAAACCTATGGTCTGTGAGAGGAGAATGAGTCTCTAATAATCCCGAAACCTATGGTCTGCGAGAGGAGTATGAGTCTCTAATAATCCCTAAACCTATGGTCTGTGAGGGGAGAATGAGTCTTTAATAGCCCCTAAACCTAGGGTCTGTGAGAGGAAAATGAGTCTCTAATAATCCCTAAACCACTGGTCTGTGAGAGGAGAATGAGTCTCTAATAATCCCGAAACCTATGGTCTGTGAGAGGAGAATGAGTCTCTAATAATCCCTAAACCTATGGTCTGTGAGAGGAGAATGAGTCTCTAATAGTCCCTAAACCTATGGTCTGTGAGAGGAGAATGAGTCTCTAATAATCCCTAAACCTATGGTCTGTGAGAGGAGTATGAGTCTCTAATAATCCCTAAAGGTATGATCTGTGAGAGGAGAATGAGTCTCTAATAATCCTTAAACCTATGGTCTGTGAGAGGAGAATGAGTCTCTAATAGTCCTTAAACCTATGGTCTGCGAGAGGAGTATGAGTCTCTAATAATCCCTAAACCTATGGTCTGTGAAAAGGAAATGGGTCTCTAATAATCCCGAAACTGATGGTCTGTGAGAAGAGAATGAGTCTCTAATAATCCCTAAACCTATGGTCTGAGAGAAGAGAATTAGTCTCTAATAGTCCCTACACCTATGGTCTGTGAGAGGAGTATGAGTCTCTAATAATCTCTTATCCTATGGTCTATGAGAGGAGAATGAGTCTCTAATAATGCCTAAAGTTATGGTCTGTGAGAGGAGAATGAATCCCTAAACCTATGGTCTGTGAGAGGAGAATGAGTCTCTAATAATCCCTAAAGCTATGGTCTGTGAGAGGAAATGAGTCTCTAATAATCCTTAAACCTATTGTCTGTGAGAGGAGAATGAGTCTCTAATAGTCCCTAAACCTATGGCCTGTGAGAGGAGAATGAGTCTCTAATAATCCCTAAACCTATGGTCTGTGAGAGGAGAATGAATCCCTAAACCTTTGGTCTGTGAGAGGAGAATGAGTCTCTAATAGTCCCTAAACCTATGGTCTGTGAGAGGAGAATGAGTCTCTAATAATCCCGAAACCTATGGTCTGTGAGAGGAGAATGAGTCTCTAATAATCCCGAAACCTATGGTCTGTGAGAGGAGAATGAGTCTCAAAATTCCCTAAACCTATGGTCTGTGAGAGGAGAATGAGTCTCTAATAATCGCTAAACCTATGGTCTGTGAGAGGAGTATGAGTCTCTAATAATCCCTAAAGGTATGATCTGAGAGAGGAGAATGAGTCTCTAATAATCCTTAAACCTATGGTCTGTGAGAGGAGAATGAGTCTCTAATAGTCCCTAAACCTATGGTCTGCGAGAGGAGTATGAGTCTCTAATAATCCCTAAACCTATGGTCTGTGAGGGGAGAATGAGTCTTTAATAGCCCCTAAACCTATGGTCTGTGAGATGAGAATGAGTCTCTAATAATCCCTAAACCTCTGGTCTGTGAGAGGAGAATGAGTCTCTAATAATCCCGAAACCTATGGTCTGTGAGAGGAGAATGAGTCTCAAAATTCCCTAAACCTATGGTCTGTGAGAGGAGAATGAGTCTCTAATAATCCCTAAACCTATGGTCTGTGAGAGGAGTATGAGTCTCTAATAATCCCGAAACCTATGGTCTGTGAGAGGAGAATGAGTCTCTAATAATCCCTAAACCTAGGGTGTGTGAGAGGAAAATGAGTCTCTAATAATCCCGAAACCTATGGTCTGTGAGAGGAGAATGAGTCTTTAATAATCCCGAAACCTATGGTCTGTGAGAGGAGAATGAGTCTCAAAATTCCCTAAACCTATGGTCTGTGAGAGGAGAATGAGTCTCTAATAATCCCTAAACCTATGGTCTGTGAGAGGAGTATGAGTCTCTAATAATCCCTAAACCTATGGTCTGTGAAAAGGAAATGGGTCTCTAATAATCCCGAAACTGATGGTCTGTGAGAAGAGAATGAGTCTCTAATAATCCCTAAACCTATGGTCTGAGAGAAGAGAATTAGTCTCTAATAGTCCCTACACCTATGGTCTGTGAGAGGAGTATGAGTCTCTAATAATCTCTTATCCTATGGTCTATGAGAGGAGAATGAGTCTCTAATAATGCCTAAAGTTATGGTCTGTGAGAGGAGAATGAATCCCTAAACCTATGGTCTGTGAGAGGAGAGTGAGTCTCTAATAATCCCTAAAGCTATGGTCTGTGAGAGGAAATGAGTCTCTAATAATCCTTAAACCTATTGTCTGTGAGAGGAGAATGAGTCTCTAATAGTCCCTAAACCTATGGCCTGTGAGAGGAGAATGAGTCTCTAATAATCCCTAAACCTATGGTCTGTGAGAGGAGAATGAATCCCTAAACCTTTGGTCTGTGAGAGGAGAATGAGTCTCTAATAGTCCCTAAACCTATGGTCTGTGAGAGGAGAATGAGTCTCTAATAATCCCGAAACCTATGGTCTGTGAGAGGAGAATGAGTCTCTAATAATCCCGAAACCTATGGTCTGTGAGAGGAGAATGAGTCTCAAAATTCCCTAAACCTATGGTCTGTGAGAGGAGAATGAGTCTCTAATAATCGCTAAACCTATGGTCTGTGAGAGGAGTATGAGTCTCTAATAATCCCTAAAGGTATGATCTGAGAGAGGAGAATGAGTCTCTAATAATCCTTAAACCTATGGTCTGTGAGAGGAGAATGAGTCTCTAATAGTCCCTAAACCTATGGTCTGCGAGAGGAGTATGAGTCTCTAATAATCCCTAAACCTATGGTCTGTGAGGGGAGAATGAGTCTTTAATAGCCCCTAAACCTATGGTCTGTGAGATGAGAATGAGTCTCTAATAATCCCTAAACCTCTGGTCTGTGAGAGGAGAATGAGTCTCTAATAATCCCGAAACCTATGGTCTGTGAGAGGAGAATGAGTCTCAAAATTCCCTAAACCTATGGTCTGTGAGAGGAGAATGAGTCTCTAATAATCCCTAAACCTATGGTCTGTGAGAGGAGTATGAGTCTCTAATAATCCCGAAACCTATGGTCTGTGAGAGGAGAATGAGTCTCTAATAATCCCTAAACCTAGGGTGTGTGAGAGGAAAATGAGTCTCTAATAATCCCGAAACCTATGGTCTGTGAGAGGAGAATGAGTCTTTAATAATCCCGAAACCTATGGTCTGTGAGAGGAGAATGAGTCTCAAAATTCCCTAAACCTATGGTCTGTGAGAGGAGAATGAGTCTCTAATAATCCCTAAACCTATGGTCTGTGAGAGGAGTATGAGTCTCTAATAATCCCTAAAGGTATGATCTGTGAGAGGAGAATGAGTCTCTAATAATCCTTAAACCTATGGTCTGTGAGAGGAGAATGAGTCTCAAAATTCCCTAAACCTATGGTCTGTGAGAGGAGAATGAGTCTCTAATAATCGCTAAACCTATGGTCTGTGAGAGGAGTATGAGTCTCTAATAATCCCTAAAGGTATGATCTGAGAGAGGAGAATGAGTCTCTAATAATCCTTAAACCTATGGTCTGTGAGAGGAGAATGAGTCTCTAATAGTCCCTAAACCTATGGTCTGCGAGAGGAGTATGAGTCTCTAATAATCCCTAAACCTATGGTCTGTGAGGGGAGAATGAGTCTTTAATAGCCCCTAAACCTATGGTCTGTGAGATGAGAATGAGTCTCTAATAATCCCTAAACCTCTGGTCTGTGAGAGGAGAATGAGTCTCTAATAATCCCGAAACCTATGGTCTGTGAGAGGAGAATGAGTCTCAAAATTCCCTAAACCTATGGTCTGTGAGAGGAGAATGAGTCTCTAATAATCCCTAAACCTATGGTCTGTGAGAGGAGTATGAGTCTCTAATAATCCCGAAACCTATGGTCTGTGAGAGGAGAATGAGTCTCTAATAATCCCTAAACCTAGGGTGTGTGAGAGGAAAATGAGTCTCTAATAATCCCGAAACCTATGGTCTGTGAGAGGAGAATGAGTCTCTAATAATCCCGAAACCTATGGTCTGTGAGAGGAGAATGAGTCTCAAAATTCCCTAAACCTATGGTCTGTGAGAGGAGAATGAGTCTCTAATAATCCCTAAACCTATGGTCTGTGAGAGGAGTATGAGTCTCTAATAATCCCTAAAGGTATGATCTGAGAGAGGAGAATGAGTCTCTAATAATCCTTAAACCTATGGTCTGTGAGAGGAGAATGAGTCTCTAATAGTCCCTAAACCTATGGTCTGCGAGAGGAGTATGAGTCTCTAATAATCCCTAAACCTATGGTCTGTGAGGGGAGAATGAGTCTTTAATAGCCCCTAAACCTATGGTCTGTGAGATGAGAATGAGTCTCTAATAATCCCTAAACCTCTGGTCTGTGAGAGGAGAATGAGTCTCTAATAATCCCGAAACCTATGGTCTGTGAGAGGAGAATGAGTCTCAAAATTCCCTAAACCTATGGTCTGTGAGAGGAGAATGAGTCTCTAATAATCCCTAAACCTAGGGTGTGTGAGAGGAAAATGAGTCTCTAATAATCCCGAAACCTATGGTCTGTGAGAGGAGAATGAGTCTTTAATAATCCCGAAACCTATGGTCTGTGAGAGGAGAATGAGTCTCAAAATTCCCTAAACCTATGGTCTGTGAGAGGAGAATGAGTCTCTAATAATCCCTAAACCTATGGTCTGTGAGAGGAGTATGAGTCTCTAATAATCCCTAAAGGTATGATCTGTGAGAGGAGAATGAGTCTCTAATAATCCTTAAACCTATGGTCTGTGAGAGGAGAATGAGTCTCAAAATTCCCTAAACCTATGGTCTGTGAGAGGAGAATGAGTCTCTAATAATCGCTAAACCTATGGTCTGTGAGAGGAGTATGAGTCTCTAATAATCCCTAAAGGTATGATCTGAGAGAGGAGAATGAGTCTCTAATAATCCTTAAACCTATGGTCTGTGAGAGGAGAATGAGTCTCTAATAGTCCCTAAACCTATGGTCTGCGAGAGGAGTATGAGTCTCTAATAATCCCTAAACCTATGGTCTGTGAGGGGAGAATGAGTCTTTAATAGCCCCTAAACCTATGGTCTGTGAGATGAGAATGAGTCTCTAATAATCCCTAAACCTCTGGTCTGTGAGAGGAGAATGAGTCTCTAATAATCCCGAAACCTATGGTCTGTGAGAGGAGAATGAGTCTCAAAATTCCCTAAACCTATGGTCTGTGAGAGGAGAATGAGTCTCTAATAATCCCTAAACCTATGGTCTGTGAGAGGAGTATGAGTCTCTAATAATCCCGAAACCTATGGTCTGTGAGAGGAGAATGAGTCTCTAATAATCCCTAAACCTAGGGTGTGTGAGAGGAAAATGAGTCTCTAATAATCCCGAAACCTATGGTCTGTGAGAGGAGAATGAGTCTCTAATAATCCCGAAACCTATGGTCTGTGAGAGGAGAATGAGTCTCAAAATTCCCTAAACCTATGGTCTGTGAGAGGAGAATGAGTCTCTAATAATCCCTAAACCTATGGTCTGTGAGAGGAGTATGAGTCTCTAATAATCCCTAAAGGTATGATCTGTGAGAGGAGAATGAGTCTCTAATAATCCTTAAACCTATGGTCTGTGAGAGGAGAATGAGTCTCTAATAGTCCTTAAACCTATGGTCTGCGAGAGGAGTATGAGTCTCTAATAATCCCTAAACCTATGGTCTGTGAGGGGAGAATGAGTCTTTAATAGCCCCTAAACCTATGGTCTGTGAGAGGAGAATGAGTCTCTAATAATCCCTAAACCTAGGGTCTGTGAGAGGAAAATGAGTCTCTAAAATTCTCTAAACCTATGGTCTGTGAGAGGAGAATGAGTCTCTAATAATCCCGAAACCTATGGTCTGTGAGAGGAGAATAAGTCTCTAATAATCCCGAAACCTATGGTCTGTGAGAGGAGAATGAGTCTCTAATAATCTCTTATCCTATGGTCTATGAGAGGAGAATGAGTATCTAATAATGCCTAAAGTTATGGTCTGTGAGAGGAGAATGAATCCCTAAACCTATGGTCTGTGAGAGGAAATGAGTCTCTAATAATCCTTAAACCTATTGTCTGTGAGAGGAGAATGAGTCTCTAATAGTCCCTAAACCTAAAGCCTGTGAGAGGAGAATGAGTCTCTAATAATCCCTAAACCTATGGTCTGTGAGAGGAGAATGAATCCCTAAACCTTTGGTCTGTGAGAGGAGAATGAGTCTCTAATAGTCCCTAAACCTATGGTCTGTGAGAGGAGAATGAGTCTCTAATAATCCCGAAACCTATGGTCTGTGAGAGGAGAATGAGTCTCTAATAATCCCTAAACCTAGGGTGTGTGAGAGGAAAATGAGTCTCTAATAATCCCGAAACCTATGGTCTGTGAGAGGAGAATGAGTCTTTAATAGCCCCTAAACCTATGGTCTGTGAGAGGAGAATGAGTCTCTAATAATCCCTAAACCTAGGGTCTGTGAGAGGAAAATGAGTCTCTAATAATCCCTAAACCTCTGGTCTGTGAGAGGAGAATGAGTCTCTAATAATCCCGAAACCTATGGTCTGTGAGAGGAGAATGAGTCTCTAATAATCCCTAAACCTATGGTCTGTGAGAGGAGAATGAATCCCTAAACCTTTGGTCTGTGAGAGGAGAATGAGTCTCTAATAATCCCTAAACCTAGGGTGTGTGAGAGGAAAATGAGTCTCTAATAATCCCGAAACCTATGGTATGTGAGAGGAGAATGAGTCTCAAAATTCCCTAAACCTATGGTCTGTGAGAGGAGAATGAGTCTCTAATAATCCCTAAACCTATGGTCTGTGAGAGGAGTATGAGTCTCTAATAATCCCTAAAGGTATGATCTGTGAGAGGAGAATGAGTCTCTAATAATCCTTAAACCTATGGTCTGTGAGAGGAGAATGAGTCTCTAATAGTCCCTAAACCTATGGTCTGCGAGAGGAGTATGAGTCTCTAATAATCCCTAAACCTATGGTCTGTGAGGGGAGAATGAGTCTTTAATAGCCCCTAAACCTATGGTCTGTGAGAGGAGAATGAGTCTCTAATAATCCCTAAACCTAGGGTCTGTGAGAGGAAAATGAGTCTCTAAAATTCTCTAAACCTATGGTCTGTGAGAGGAGAATGAGTCTCTAATAATCCCTAAACCTATGGTCTGTGAGAGGAGAATGAATCCCTAAACCTTTGGTCTACGAGAGGAGAATTAGTCTCTAATAGTCCCTAAACCTATGGTCTGTGAGAGGAGAATGAGTCTCTAATAATCCCTAAACCTATGGTCTGTGAGAGGAGAATGAGTCTCTAAAATTCCCTAAACCTATGGTCTGTGAGAGGAGAATGAGTCTCTAATAATCCTTAAACCTAAGGTCTGTGAGATGAGAATGAGTCTCTAATAATCCCGAAACCTATGGTCTGTGAGACGAGAATGAGTCTCTAATAATCCTTAAACCTATGGTATGTGAGAGGAGAATGAGTTTCTAATAATCCCTAAACCTATGGTCTGTGAGAGGAGAATGAGTCTCTAATAATCCCTAAAGCTATGATCTGTGAGAGGAGAATGAGTCTCTAATAATCCTTAAACCTATGGTCTGTGAGAGGAGAATGAATCCCTAAACCTATGGTCTGTGAGAGGAGAGTGAGTCTCTAATAATCCCTAAACCTATGGTCTGTGAGAGGAGAATGAGTCTCTAAAATTCCCTAAACCTACAGTCTGTGAGAGGAGAGTGAGTCTCTAATAATCCCTAAACCTATGGTCTTTGAGATGAGAATGAGTCTTTAATAATCCCTAAAGCTATGGTCGGTGGAGGAGAATGAGTCTCTAATAATCCCTAAACCTATGGTCGGTGGAGGAGAATGAGTCTATAATAATCCATAAATCTATGGTCTGTGAGAGGAGAGTGAGTCTCTAATAATCCCGAAACCTATGGTCTGTGAGAGGAGAATGAGTCTCTGATAATCCCTAAACCTATGGTCTGTGAGAGGAGAATGAGTCTCTAAAATTCCCTAAACCTATGTTGTGTGAGAGGAGATTGAGTCTCTAATAATGCATAAACCTATGGTCTGTGAGATGAGAATGAGTCTTTAATAGTTCCCTAAACCTATGGTGTGTGAGAGGAGATTGAGTCTCTAATAATGAATAAACCTATGGTCTGTGAGAGGAGAATGAGTCTCTAATAATCTCTAATCCCATGGTCTGTGAGAGGAGAATGAGTCTCTAATAATCCCTAAACCTATGGTCTGTGAGAGGAGAATGAATCCCTAAACCTTTGGTCTGTGAGAGGAGAATGAGTCTCTAATAATCCTTAAACCTAAGGTCTGTGAGATGAGAATGAGTCTCTAATAATCCTTAAACCTTGGAGAGGAGAATGAGTCTCTTAAACCTATGATCTGTGAGAGGAGAGTGAGTCTCTAATAATCCCGAAACCTATGGTCTGTGAGACGAGAATGAGTCTCTAATAATCCCTTAAACCTATGGTATGTGAGAGGAGAATGAGTCTCTAATAATCCCTAAACCTATGGTCTGTGAGAGGAGATGAGTCTCTAATAATCCCTAAAGCTATGATCTGTGAGAGGAGAATGAGTCTCTAATAATCCTAAACCTATGGTCTGTGAGAGGAGAATGAATCCCTAAACCTATGGTCTGTGAGAGGAGAGTGAGTCTCTAATAATCCCTAAACCTATGGTCTGTGAGAGGAGATGAGTCTCTAAAATTCCCTAAACCTACGGTCTGTGAGAGGAGAATGAGTCTCTAATAATCCCTAAACCTATGGTCTTTGAGATGAGAATGAGTCTTTAATAATCCCTAAAGCCTATGGTCGGTGGAGGAGAATGAGTCTTAATAATCCCTAAACCTATGGTCGGTGGAGGAAATGAGTCTCTAATAATCCCTAAACCTATGGTCTGTGAGAGGAGAATGAGTCTCTAATAATCCTAAACCTATGGTCTGTGAGAGGAAATGAGTCTCTAATAATCCCTAAACCTATGGTCTGTGAGAGGAGAATGAGTCTCTAATAATCCCTAAACCTATGGTCTGTGAGAGGAGAATGAGTCTCTAATAATCCCTAAACCTATGGTCTGTGAGAGGAGAATGAGTCTCTAATAATCCCTAAACCTATGGTCTGTGAGAGGAAATGAGTCTCTAATAATCCCTAAACCTATGGTCTGTGAGAGGAGAATGAGTCTCTAATAATCCCTAAACCTATGGTCTGTGAGAGGAGAATGAGTCTCTAAATCCCAAACCTATGGTCTGTGAGAGGAGAATGAGTCTCTAATAATCCCTAAACCTATGGTCTGTGAGAGGAGAATGAGTCTCTAATAATCCCTAAACCTATGGTCTGTGAGAGGAGAATGAGTCTCTAATAATCCCTAAACCTATGGTCTGTGAGAGGAGAATGAGTCTCTAATAATCCCTAAACCTATGGTCTGTGAGAGGAGAATGAGTCTCTAATAATCCTAAACCTATGGTCTGTGAGAGGAGAATGAGTCTCTAAAATCCCTAAACCTATGGTCTGTGAGAGGAGAATGAGTCTCTAATAATCCCTAAACCTATGGTCTGTGAGAGGAGAATGATCCCTAAACCTATGGTCTGTGAGAGGAGAATGAGTCTCTAATAATCCCTAAACCTATGGTCTGTGAGAGGAAATGAGTCTCTAATAATCCCTAAACCTATGGTCTGTGAGAGGAGAATGAGTCTCTAATAATCCCTAAACCTATGGTCTGTGAGAGGAGAATGAGTCTCTAATAATCCCTAAACCTATGGTCTGTGAGAGGAGAATGAGTCTCCCCTAAACCTTGGTCTGTGAGAGGAGAATGAGTCTCTAATAATCCCTAAACCTATGGTCTGTGAGAGGAGAATGAGTCTCTAATAATCCTAAACCTATGGTCTGTGAGAGGAGAATGAGTCTCTAATAATCCCTAAACCTATGGTCTGTGAGAGGAGAATGAGTCTCAATAATCCCTAAACCTATGGTCTGTGAGAGGAGAATGAGTCTCTAATAATCCCTAAACCTATGGTCTGTGAGAGGAGAATGAGTCTCTAATAATCCCTAAACCTATGGTCTGTGAGAGGAGAATGAGTCTCTAATAATCCCTAAACCTATGGTCTGTGAGAGGAGAATGTCTCTAATAACCCTAAACCTATGGTCTGTGAGAGAGAATGAGTCTCTAATAATCCCTAAACCTATGGTCTGTGAGAGGAGAATGAGTCTCTAATAATCCCTAAACCTATGGTCTGTGAGAGGAGAATGAGTCTCTAATAATCCCTAAACCTATGGTCTGTGAGAGGAGAATGAGTCTCTAATAATCCCTAAACCTATGGTCTGTGAGAGGAGAATGAGTCTCAATAATCCCTAACCTATGGTCTGTGAGAGGAAATGAGTCTCTAATAATCCCTAAACCTATGGTCTGTGAGAGGAGAATGAGTCTCTAATAATCCCTAAACCTATGGTCTGTGAGAGGAGAATGAGTCTCTAATAATCCCTAAACCTATGGTCTGTGAGAGGAGAATGAGTCTCTAATAATCCCTAAACCTATGGTCTGTGAGAGGAGAATGAGTCTCTAATATCCCTAAACCTATGGTCTGTGAGAGGAGATGAGTCTCAATAATCCCTAAACCTATGGTCTGTGTGAGAGAGAATGAGTCTCTAATAATCCCTAACCTATGGTCTGTGAGAGGAATGAGTCTCTAATAATCCCTAAACCTATGGTCTGTGAGAGGAGAATGAGTCTCTAATAATCCCTAACCTATGGTCTGTGAGAGGAGAATGAGTCTCTAATTCCCTAAACCTATGGTCTGTGAGAGGAGAATGAGTCTCTAATAATCCCTAAACCTATGGTCTGTGAGAGGAGTGAGTCTCTAATAATCCCTAAACCTATGGTCTGTGAGAGGAGAATGAGTCTCTAATAATCCCTAACCTATGGTCTGTGAGAGGAGAATGAGTCTCTAATAATCCCTAAACCTATGGTCTGTGAGAGGAGAATGAGTCTCTAATAATCCCTAAACCTATGGTCTGTGAGGGAGAATGAGTCTCTAATAATCCCTAAACCTATGGTCTGTGAGAGGAGAATGAGTCTCTAATAATCCCTAAACCTATGGTCTGTGAGAGGAGAATGAGTCTCTAATAATCCCTAAACCTATGGTCTGTGAGAGGAGAATGAGTCTCTAATTCCTAAACCTATGGTCTGTGAGAGGAGAATGAGTCTCTAATAATCCCTAAACCTATGGTCTGTGAGAGGAGAATGAGTCTCTAATAATCCCTAAACCTATGGTCTGTGAGAGGAGAATGAGTCTCTATAATCCCTAAACCTATGGTCTGTGAGAGGAGAATGAGTCTCTAATAATCCCTAAACCTATGGTCTGTGAGAGGAGAATGAGTCTCTAATAATCCCTAAACCTATGGTCTGTGAGAGGAGAATGAGTCTCTAAAATCCCTAAACCTATGGTCTGTGAGAGGAGAATGAGTCTCTAATAATCCCTAAACCTATGGTCTGTGAGAGGAGTGAGTCTCTAATAATCCCTAAACCTATGGTCTGAGAGGGAAATGAGTCTCTAATAATCCCTAAACCTATGGTCTGTGAGAGGAGAATGAGTCTCTAATAATCCCTAAACCTATGGTCTGTGAGAGGAGAATGAGTCTCTAATAATCCCTAAACCTATGGTCTGTGAGAGGAGAATGAGTCTCTAATAATCCCTAAACCTATGGTCTGTGAGAGGAGAATGAGTCTCTAATAATCCCTAAACCTATGGTCTGTGAGAGGAGAATGAGTCTCTAATAATCCCTAAACCTATGGTCTGTGAGAGGAGAATGAGTCTCTAAAATCCCTAAACCTATGGTCTGTGAGAGGAGAATGAGTCTCTAATAATCCCTAAACCTATGGTCTGTGAGAGGAGAATGAGTCTCTAATAATCCCTAAACCTATGGTCTGTGAGAGGAGAATGAGTCTCTAATAATCCCTAAACCTATGGTCTGTGAGAGGAGAATGAGTCTCTAATTCCCTAAACCTATGGTCTGTGAGAGGAGAATGAGTCTCTAATAATCCCGAAACCTATGGTCTGTGATGTTGAGAGTGAGTCTCTAATAATCCCTAAACCTATGGTCTTTGAGAGGAGAATGAGTCTCTAATAATCCCTAAACCTATGGTCTGTGAGAGGAGAATGAGTCTCAAAATCCCTAAACCTATGGTCTGTGAGAGGAGAATGAGTCTCTAATAATCCCTAAACCTATGGTCTGTGAGAGGAGAATGAGTCTCTAATAATCCCTAAACCTATGGTCTGTAGAGGGAGAATGAGTCTCTAATAATCCCTAAACCTATGGTCTGTGAGAGGAGAATGAGTCTCTAATAATCCCTAAACCTATGGTCTGTGAGAGGAGAATGAGTCTCTAATAATCCCTAAACCTATGGTCTGTGAGAGGAAAATGAGTCTCTAATAATCCCTAAACCTATGGTCTGTGAGAGGAGAATGAGTCTCTAATAATCCTAAACCTATGGTCTGTGAGAGGAGAATGAGTCTCTAATAATCCCTAAACCTATGGTCTGTGAGAGGAGAATGAGTCTCAAAATCCCTAAACCTATGGTCTGTGAGAGGAGAATGAGTCTCTAATAATCCCTAAACCTATGGTCTGTGAGAGGAGAATGAGTCTCTAATAATCCCTAAACCTATGGTCTGTGAGAGGAGAATGAGTCTCTAATAATCCCTAAACCTATGGTCTGTGAGAGGAGAATGAGTCTCTAATAATCCTAAACCTATGGTCTGTGAGAGGAGAATGAGTCTCTAATAATCCCTAAACCTATGGTCTGTGAGAGGAGAATGAGTCTCTAATAATCCCTAAACCTATGGTCTGTGAGAGGAGAATGAGTCTCTAATAATCCCTAAACCTATGGTCTGTGAGAGGAGAATGAGTCTCTAATAATCCTAAACCTATGGTCTGTGAGAGGAGAATGAGTCTCTAATAATCCCTAAACCTATGGTCTGTGAGAGGAGAATGAGTCTCTAATAATCCCTAAACCTATGGTCTGTGAGAGGAGAATGAGTCTCTAATAATCCCTAAACCTATGGTCTGTGAGAGGAGAATGAGTCTCTAATAATCCCTAAACCTATGGTCTGTGAGAGGAGAATGAGTCTCTAATAATCCCTAAACCTATGGTCTGTGAGAGGAGAATGAGTCTCAAAATTCCCTAAACCTATGGTCTGTGAGAGGAGAATGAGTCTCTAATAATCCCTAAACCTATGGTCTGTGAGAGGAGAATGAGTCTCTAATAATCCCTAAACCTATGGTCTGTGAGAGGAGAATGAGTCTCTAATAATCCCTAAAGCTATGATCTGTGAGAGGAGAATGAGTCTCTAAAAATCCCTAAACCTATGGTCTGTGAGAGGAGAATGAATCCCTAAACCTATGGTCTGTGAGAGGAGAATGAGTCTCTAATAATCCCTAAACCTATGGTCTGTGAGAGGAGAATGAGTCTCTAATAATCCTAAACCTATGGTCTGTGAGAGGAGAATGAGTCTCTAATAATCCCTAAACCTATGGTCTGTGAGAGGAGAATGAATCCCTAAACCTATGGTCTGTGAGAGGAGAATGAGTCTCTAATAATCCCTAAACCTATGGTCTGTGAGAGGAGAATGAGTCTCTAATAATCCCTAAACCTATGGTCTGTGAGAGGAGAATGAGTCTCTAATAATCCCTAAACCTATGGTCTGTGAGAGAATGAGTCTCTAATAATCCCTAAACCTATGGTCTGTGAGAGGAGAATGAGTCTCTAATAATCCCTAAACCTATGGTCTGTGAGAGGAGAATGAGTCTCTAATAATCCCTAAACCTATGGTCTGTGAGAGGAGAATGAGTCTCTAATAATCCCTAAACCTATGGTCTGTGAGAGGAGAATGAGTCTCTAATAATCCCTAAACCTATGGTCTGTGAGAGGAGAATGAGTCTCTAATAATCCCTAAACCTATGGTCTGTGAGAGGAGAATGAATCCCTAAACCTATGGTCTGTGAGAGGAGAATGAGTCTCTAATAATCCCTAAACCTATGGTCTGTGAGAGGAGAATGAGTCTCTAATAATCCCTAAACCTATGGTCTGTGAGAGGAGAATGAGTCTCTAAAATCCCTAAACCTATGGTCTGTGAGAGGAGAATGAGTCTCTAATAATCCCTAAACCTATGGTCTGTGAGAGGAGAATGAGTCTCTAATAATCCCTAAACCTATGGTCTGTGAGAGGAGAATGAGTCTCTAATAATCCCTAAACCTATGGTCTGTGAGAGGAGAATGAGTCTCTAATAATCCCTAAACCTATGGTCTGTGAGAGGAGAATGAGTCTCTAATAATCCCTAAACCTATGGTCTGTGAGAGGAGAATGAGTCTCTAATAATCCCTAAACCTATGGTCTGTGAGAGGAGAATGAGTCTCTAATAATCCCTAAACCTATGGTCTGTGAGAGGAGAATGAGTCTCTAATAATCCCTAAACCTATGGTCTGTGAGAGGAGAATGAGTCTCTAATAATCCCTAAACCTATGGTCTGTGAGAGGAGAATGAATCCCTAAACCTTTGGTCTGTGAGAGGAGAATGAGTCTCTAATAATCCCTAAACCTATGGTCTGTGAGAGGAGAATGAGTCTCTAATAATCCCTAAACCTATGGTCTGTGAGAGGAGAATGAGTCTCTAAAATCCCTAAACCTATGGTCTGTGAGAGGAGAATGAGTCTCTAATAATCCCTAAACCTATGGTCTGTGAGAGGAGAATGAGTCTCTAATAATCCCTAAACCTATGGTCTGTGAGAGGAGAATGAGTCTCTAATAATCCCTAAACCTATGGTCTGTGAGAGGAGAATGAGTCTCTAATAATCCCTAAACCTATGGTCTGTGAGAGGAGAATGAGTCTCTAATAATCCCTAAACCTATGGTCTGTGAGAGGAGAATGAGTCTCTAATAATCCCTAAACCTATGGTCTGTGAGAGGAGAATAATCCCTAAACCTATGGTCTGTGAGAGGAGAATGAGTCTCTAATAATCCCTAAACCTATGGTCTGTGAGAGGAGAATGAGTCTCTAAAATCCCTAAACCTATGGTCTGTGAGAGGAGAATGAGTCTCTAATAATCCCTAAACCTATGGTCTGTGAGAGGAGAATGAGTCTCTAATAATCCCTAAACCTATGGTCTGTGAGAGGAGAATGAGTCTCTAATAATCCCTAAACCTATGGTCTGTGAGAGGAGAATGAGTCTCTAATAATCCCTAAACCTATGGTCTGTGAGAGGAGAATGAGTCTCTAATAATCCCTAAACCTATGGTCTGTGAGAGGAGAATGAGTCTCTAATAATCCCTAAACCTATGGTCTGTGAGAGGAGAATGAGTCTCTAAAATCCCTAAACCTATGGTCTGTGAGAGGAGAATGAGTCTCTAATAATCCCTAAACCTATGGTCTGTGAGAGGAGAATGAGTCTCTAATAATCCCTAAACCTATGGTCTGTGAGAGGAGAATGAGTCTCTAATAATCCCTAAACCTATGGTCTGTGAGAGGAGAATGAGTCTCTAATAATCCCTAAACCTATGGTCTGTGAGAGGAGAATGAGTCTCTAATAATCCCTAAACCTATGGTCTGTGAGAGGAGAATGAATCCCTAAACCTATGGTCTGTGAGAGGAGAATGAGTCTCTAATAATCCCTAAACCTATGGTCTGTGAGAGGAGAATGAGTCTCTAATAATCCCTAACCTATGGTCTGTGAGAGGAGAATGAGTCTCTAATAATCCCTAAACCTATGGTCTGTGAGAGGAGAATGAGTCTCTAATAATCCCTAAACCTATGGTCTGTGAGAGGAGAATGAGTCTCTAATAATCCCTAAACCTATGGTCTGTGAGAGGAGAATGAGTCTCTAATAATCCCTAAACCTATGGTCTGTGAGAGGAGAATGAGTCTCTAATAATCCCTAAACCTATGGTCTGTGAGAGGAGAATGAGTCTCTAATAATCCCTAAACCTATGGTCTGTGAGAGGAGAATGAATCCCTAAACCTATGGTCTGTGAGAGGAGAATGAGTCTCTAATAATCCCTAAACCTATGGTCTGTGAGAGGAGAATGAGTCTCTAAAATCCCTAAACCTATGGTCTGTGAGAGGAGAATGAGTCTCTAATAATCCCTAAACCTATGGTCTGTGAGAGGAGAATGAGTCTCTAATAATCCCTAAACCTATGGTCTGTGAGAGGAGAATGAGTCTCTAATAATCCCTAAACCTATGGTCTGTGAGAGGAGAATGAGTCTCTAATAATCCCTAAACCTATGGTCTGTGAGAGGAGAATGAGTCTCTAATAATCCCTAAACCTATGGTCTGTGAGAGGAGAATGAGTCTCTAATAATCCCTAAACCTATGGTCTGTGAGAGGAGAATGAGTCTCTAAAATCCCTAAACCTATGGTCTGTGAGAGGAGAATGAGTCTCTAATAATCCCTAAACCTATGGTCTGTGAGAGGAGAATGAGTCTCTAATAATCCCTAAACCTATGGTCTGTGAGAGGAGAATGAGTCTCTAATAATCCCTAAACCTATGGTCTGTGAGAGGAGAATGAGTCTCTAATAATCCTAAACCTATGGTCTGTGAGAGGAGAATGAGTCTCTAATAATCCCTAAACCTATGGTCTGTGAGAGGAGAATGAATCCCTAAACCTTTGGTCTGTGAGAGGAGAATGAGTCTCTAATAATCCCGTAAACCAATGGTCTGTGATGTTGAGAATGAGTCTCTAATAATCCCGAAACCTATGGTCTGTGAGAGGAGAATGAGTCTCTGATAATCCCTAAACCTATGGTCTGTGAGAGGAGAATGAGTCTCTAAATTCCCTAAACCTATGGTCTGTGAGAGGAGAATGAGTCTCTAATAATCCCTAAACCTATGGTCTGTGAGAGGAGAATGAGTCTCTAATAATCCCTAAACCTATGGTCTGTGAGAGGAGAATGAATCCCTAAACCTTTGGTCTGTGAGAGGAGAATGAGTCTCTAATAATCCCTAAACCTATGGTCTGTGAGAGGAGAATGAGTCTCTAATAATCCCTAAACCTATGGTCTGTGAGAGGAGAATGAGTCTCTAAAATCCCTAAACCTATGGTCTGTGAGAGGAGAATGAGTCTCTAATAATCCCTAAACCTATGGTCTGTGAGAGGAGAATGAGTCTCTAATAATCCCTAAACCTATGGTCGGTGGAGGAGAATGAGTCTCTAATAATCCCTAAACCTATGGTCTGTGAGAGGAGAATGAGTCTCTAATAATCCCTAAACCTATGGTCTGTGAGAGGAGAATGAGTCTCTAATAATCCCTAAACCTATGGTCTGTGAGAGGAGAATGAGTCTCTAATAATCCCTAAACCTATGGTCTGTGAGAGGAGAATGAGTCTCTAAAATCCCTAAACCTATGGTCTGTGAGAGGAGAATGAGTCTCTAATAATCCCTAAACCTATGGTCTGTGAGAGGAGAATGAGTCTCTAATAATCCCTAAACCTATGGTCTGTGAGAGGAGAATGAGTCTCTAATAATCCCTAAACCTATGGTCTGTGAGAGGAGAATGAGTCTCTAATAATCCCTAAACCTATGGTCTGTGAGAGGAGAATGAGTCTCTAATAATCCCTAAACTATGGTCTGTGAGAGGAGAATGAATCCCTAAACCTATGGTCTGTGAGAGGAGAATGAGTCTCTAATAATCCCTAAACCTATGGTCTGTGAGAGGAGAATGAGTCTCTAATAATCCCTAAACCTATGGTCTGTGAGAGGAGAATGAGTCTCTAATAATCCCTAAACCTATGGTCTGTGAGAGGAGAATGAGTCTCTAATAATCCCTAAACCTATGGTCTGTGAGAGGAGAATGAATCCCTAAACCTATGGTCTGTGAGAGGAGAATGAGTCTCTAATAATCCCTAAACCTATGGTCTGTGAGAGGAGAATGAGTCTCTAATAATCCCTAAACCTATGGTCTGTGAGAGGAGAATGAGTCTCTAATAATCCCTAAACCTATGGTCTGTGAGAGGAGAATGAGTCTCTAATAATCCCTAAACCTATGGTCTGTGAGAGGAGAATGAGTCTCAAAATTCCCTAAACCTATGGTCTGTGAGAGGAGAATGAGTCTCTAATAATCCCTAAACCTATGGTCTGTGAGAGGAGAATGAGTCTCTAATAATCCCTAAACCTAGGGTGTGTGAGAGGAAAATGAATCTCTAATAATCCCGAAACCTATGGTCTGTGAGAGGAGAATGAGTCTCTAAATTCCCTAAACCTATGGTCTGTGAGAGGAGAATGAGTCTCTAATAATCCCTAAACCTATGGTCTGTGAGAGGAGAATGAATCCCTAAACCTATGGTCTGTGAGAGGAGAATGAGTCTCTAATAATCCCTAAACCTATGGTCTGTGAGAGGAGAATGAGTCTCTAATAATCCCTAAACCTATGGTCTGTGAGAGGAGAATGAGTCTCTAAAATCCCTAAACCTATGGTCTGTGAGAGGAGAATGAGTCTCTAATAATCCCTAAACCTATGGTCTGTGAGAGGAGAATGAGTCTCTAATAATCCCTAAACCTATGGTCTGTGAGAGGAGAATGAGTCTCTAATAATCCCTAAACCTATGGTCTGTGAGAGAGAATGAGTCTCTAATAATCCCTAAACCTATGGTCTGTGAGAGGAGAATGAGTCTCTAATAATCCCTAAACCTATGGTCTGTGAGAGGAGAATGAGTCTCTAATAATCCCTAAACCTATGGTCTGTGAGAGGAGAATGAGTCTCTAATAATCCCTAAACCTATGGTCTGTGAGAGGAGAATGAGTCTCTAATAATCCCTAAACCTATGGTCTGTGAGAGGAGAATGAGTCTCTAATAATCCCTAAACCTATGGTCTGTGAGAGGAGAATGAGTCTCTAATAATCCCTAAACCTATGGTCTGTGAGAGGAGAATGAGTCTCTAAAATCCCTAAACCTATGGTCTGTGAGAGGAGAATGAGTCTCTAATAATCCCTAAACCTATGGTCTGTGAGAGGAGAATGAGTCTCTAATAATCCCTAAACCTATGGTCTGTGAGAGGAGAATGAGTCTCTAATAATCCCTAAACCTATGGTCTGTGAGAGGAGAATGAGTCTCTAATAATCCCTAAACCTATGGTCTGTGAGAGGAGAATGAATCCCTAAACCTTTGGTCTGTGAGAGGAGAATGAGTCTCTAATAATCCCTAAACCTATGGTCTGTGAGAGGAGAATGAGTCTCTGATAATCCCTAAACCTATGGTCTGTGAGAGGAGAATGAGTCTCTAAAATTCCCTAAACCTATGGTGTGTGAGAGGAGATTGAGTCTCTAATAATGCATAAACCTATGGTCTGTGAGATGAGAATGAGTCTTTAATAATCCCTAAACCTATGGTCGGTGGAGGAGAATGAGTCTCTAATAATCCCTAAACCTATGGTCTGTGGAGGAGAATGAGTCTATAATAATCCATAAACCTATGGTCTGTGAGAGGAGAGTGAGTCTCTAATAATCCCGAAACCTATGGTCTGTGATGTTGAGAATGAGTCTCTAATAATCCCTAAACCTATGGTCTGTGAGAGGAGAATGAGTCTCTAATAATCCCTAAACCTATGGTCTGTGAGAGGAGAATGAGTCTCTAAAATCCCTAAACCTATGGTCTGTGAGAGGAGAATGAGTCTCTAATAATCCCTAAACCTATGGTCTGTGAGAGGAGAATGAGTCTCTAATAATCCCTAAACCTATGGTCTGTGAGAGGAGAATGAGTCTCTAATAATCTCTAATCCTATGGTCTGTGAGAGGAGAATGAGTCTCTAATAATCCCTAAACCTATGGTCTGTGAGAGGAGAATGAATCCCTAAACCTATGGTCTGTGAGAGGAGAATGAGTCTCTAATAATCCCTAAACCTATGGTCTGTGAGAGGAGAATGAGTCTCTAATAATCCCTAAACCTATGGTCTGTGAGAGGAGAATGAGTCTCTAATAATCCCTAAACCTATGGTCTGTGAGAGGAGAATGAGTCTCTAAAATCCCTAAACCTATGGTCTGTGAGAGGAGAATGAGTCTCTAATAATCCCTAAACCTATGGTCTGTGAGAGGAGAATGAGTCTCTAATAATCCCTAAACCTATGGTCTGTGAGAGGAGAATGAATCCCTAAACCTTTGGTCTGTGAGAGGAGAATGAGTCTCTAATAATCCCTAAACCTATGGTCTGTGAGAGGAGAATGAGTCTCTGATAATCCCTAAACCTATGGTCTGTGAGAGGAGAATGAGTCTCTAAAATTCCCTAAACCTATGGTGTGTGAGAGGAGATTGAGTCTCTAATAATGCATAAACCTATGGTCTGTGAGATGAGAATGAGTCTTTAATAATCCCTAAAGCTATGGTCGGTGGAGGAGAGTGAGTCTCTAATAATCCCGAAACCTATGGTCTGTGATGTGGAGAATGAGTCTCTAATAATCCCTAAACCTATGGTCTGTGAGAGGAGAGTGAGTCTCTAATAATCCCTAAACCTATGGTCTGTGATGTTGAGAATGAGTCTCTAATAATCCCGAAACCTATGGTCTTTGAGAGGAGAATGAGTCTCTAACAATCCCTAAACCTATGGTTTGTGAGAGGAGAATGAGTCTCTAAAATTCCCTAAACCTACGGTCTGTGAGAGGAGAGTGAGTCTCTAATAATCCCTAAACCTATGGTCTGTGAGAGGAGAATGAGTCTCTAATAATCCCTAAACCTATGGTCTGTGAGAGGAGAATGAGTCTCTAATAATCCCTAAACCTATGGTCTGTGAGAGGAGAATGAGTCTCTAATAATCCCTAAACCTATGGTCTGTGAGAGGAGAATGAGTCTCTAATAATCTCTAATCCTATGGTCTGTGAGAGGAGAATGAGTCTCTAATAATCCCTAAACCTATGGTCTGTGAGAGGAGAATGAGTCTCTAATAATCCCTAAACCTATGGTCTGTGAGAGGAGAATGAGTCTCTAAAAATCCCTAAACCTATGGTCTGTGAGAGGAGAATGAGTCTCTAATAATCCCTAAACCTATGGTCTGTGAGAGGAGAATGAATCCCTAAACCTTTGGTCTGTGAGAGGAGAATGAGTCTCTAATAATCCCTAAACCTATGGTCTGTGAGAGGAGAATGAGTCTCTAATAATCCCTAAACCTATGGTCTGTGAGAGGAGAATGAGTCTCTAATAATCCCTAAACCTATGGTCTGTGAGAGGAGAATGAGTCTCTAATAATCCCTAAACCTATGGTCTGTGAGAGGAGAATGAGTCTCAAAATTCCCTAAACCTATGGTCTGTGAGAGGAGAATGAGTCTCTAATAATCCCTAAACCTAGGGTGTGTGAGAGGAGAATGAGTCTCTAATAATCCCTAAACCTATGGTCTGTGAGAGGAGAATGAGTCTCAAAATTCCCTAAACCTATGGTCTGTGAGAGGAGAATGAGTCTCTAATAATCCCTAAACCTATGGTCTGTGAGAGGAGAATGAATCCCTAAACCTTTGGTCTGTGAGAGGAGAATGAGTCTCTAAAATCCCTAAACCTATGGTCTGTGAGAGGAGAATGAGTCTCTAATAATCCCTAAACCTATGGTCTGTGAGAGGAGTATGAGTCTCTAATAATCCCTAAACCTATGGTCTGTGAGAGGAGAATGAGTCTCTAATAATCTCTAAACCTATGGTCTGTGAGAGGAGAATGAGTCTCTAATAATCCCTAAACCTATGGTCTGTGAGAGGAGAATGAGTCTCTAATAATCCCTAAACCTATGGTCTGTGAGAGGAGAATGAGTCTCTAATAATCCCTAAACCTATGGTCTGTGAGAGGAGAATGAGTCTCTAATAATCTCTAATCCTATGGTCTGTGAGAGGAAAATGAGTCTCTAATAATCCCTAAACCTATGGTCTGTGAGAGGAGAATGAATCCCTAAACCTTTGGTCTGTGAGAGGAGAATGAGTCTCTAATAATCCCTAAACCTATGGTCTGTGAGAGGAGAATGAGTCTCAAAATTCCCTAAACCTATGGTCTGTGAGAGGAGAATGAGTCTCTAATAATCCCTAAACCTATGGTCTGTGAGAGGAGTATGAGTCTCTAATAATCCCTAAACCTATGGTCTGTGAGAGGAGAATGAGTCTCTAATAATCTCTAATCCTATGGTCTGTGAGAGGAGAATGAGTCTCTAATAATCCCTAAACCTATGGTCTGTGAGAGGAGAATGAGTCTCTAATAATCCCTAATCCTATGGTCTGTGAGAGGAGAATGAGTCTCTAATAATCCCTAAACCTATGGTCTGTGAGAGGAGAATGAATCCCTAAACCTTTGGTCTGTGAGATGAGAATGAGTCTCTAATAATCCCTAAACCTATGGTGTGTGAGAGGAGATTGAGTCTCTAATAATGCATAAACCTATGGTCTGTGAGATGAGAATGAGTCTCTAATAATCCCTAAACCTATGGTCTGTGAGAGGAGAATGAATCCCTAAACCTTTGGTCTGTGAGAGGAGAATGAGTCTCTAATAATCCCTAAACCTATGGTCTGTGAGAGGAGAATGAGTCTCTGATAATCCCTAAACCTATGGTCTGTGAGAGGAGAATGAGTCTCTAAAATTCCCTAAACCTATGGTGTGTGAGAGGAGATTGAGTCTCTAATAATGCATAAACCTATGGTCTGTGAGATGAGAATGAGTCTTTAATAATCCCTAAAGCTATGGTCGGTGGAGGAGAATGAGTCTCCAATAATCCCTAAACCTATGGTCGGTGGAGGAGAATGAGTCTATAATAATCCCTAAACCTATGGTCTGTGAGAGGAGAATGAGTCTCTAATAATCCCTAAACCTATGGTCTGTGAGAGGAGAATGAGTCTCTAATAATCCCTAAACCTATGGTCTGTGAGAGGAGAATGAGTCTCTAATAATCCCTAAACCTATGGTCTGTGAGAGGAGAATGAGTCTCAAAATTCCCTAAACCTATGGTCTGTGAGAGGAGAATGAGTCTCTAATAATCCCTAAACCTATGGTCTGTGAGAGGAGTATGAGTCTCTAATAATCCCTAAACCTATGGTCTGTGAGAGGAGAATGAGTCTCTAATAATCTCTAATCCTATGGTCTGTGAGAGGAGAATGAGTCTCTAATAATCCCTAAACCTATGGTCTGTGAGAGGAGAATGAGTCTCTAATAATCCCTAAACCTATGGTCTGTGAGAGGAGAATGAGTCTCTAATAATCCCTAAACCTATGGTCTGTGAGAGGAGAATGAATCCCTAAACCTTGGTCTGTGAGAGGAGAATGAGTCTCTAATAATCCCTAAACCTATGGTCTGTGAGAGGAGAATGAGTCTCTAATAATCCCTAAACCTATGGTCTGTGAGAGGAGAATGAGTCTCTAATAATCCCTAAACCTATGGTCTGTGAGAGGAGAATGAGTCTCTAATAATCCCTAAACCTATGGTCTGTGAGAGGAGAATGAGTCTCTAATAATCCCTAAACCTATGGTCTGTGAGAGGAGAATGAGTCTCTAATAATCCCTAAACCTATGGTCTGTGAGAGGAGAATGAATCCCTAAACCTATGGTCTGTGAGAGGAGAATGAGTCTCTAATAATCCCTAAACCTATGGTCTGTGAGAGGAGAATGAGTCTCTAATAATCCCTAAACCTATGGTCTGTGAGAGGAGAATGAGTCTCTAATAATCCCTAAACCTATGGTCTGTGAGAGGAGAATGAGTCTCTAATAATCCCTAAACCTATGGTCTGTGAGAGGAGAATGAGTCTCTAATAATCCCTAAACCTATGGTCTGTGAGAGGAGAATGAGTCTCTAATAATCCCTAAACCTATGGTCTGTGAGAGGAGAATGAATCCCTAAACCTTTGGTCTGTGAGAGGAGAATGAGTCTCTAATAATCCCTAAACCTATGGTCTGTGAGAGGAGAATGAGTCTCTAATAATCCCTAAACCTATGGTCTGTGAGAGGAGAATGAGTCTCTAAAATCCCTAAACCTATGGTCTGTGAGAGGAGAATGAGTCTCTAATAATCCCTAAACCTATGGTCTGTGAGAGGAGAATGAGTCTCTAATAATCCCTAAACCTATGGTCTGTGAGAGGAGAATGAGTCTCTAATAATCCCTAAACCTATGGTCTGTGAGAGGAGAATGAGTCTCTAATAATCCCTAAACCTATGAGGAGAGTGAGTCTCTAATAATCCCTAAACCTATGGTCTGTGAGAGGAGAATGAGTCTCTAATAATCCCTAAACCTATGGTCTGTGAGAGGAGAATGAGTCTCTAATAATCCCTAAACCTATGGTCTGTGAGAGGAGAATGAGTCTCTAATAATCCCTAAACCTATGGTCTGTGAGAGGAGAATGAGTCTCTAATAATCCCTAAACCTATGGTCTGTGAGAGGAGAATGAGTCTCTAATAATCCCTAAACCTATGGTCTGTGAGAGGAGAATGAGTCTCTAATAATCCCTAAACCTATGGTCTGTGAGAGGAGAATGAGTCTCTAATAATCCCTAAACCTATGGTCTGTGAGAGGAGAATGAGTCTCTAATAATCCCTAAACCTATGGTCTGTGAGAGGAGAATGAATCCCTAAACCTATGGTCTGTGAGAGGAGAATGAGTCTCTAATAATCCCTAAACCTATGGTCTGTGAGAGGAGAATGAGTCTCTAATAATCCCTAAACCTATGGTCTGTGAGAGGAGAATGAGTCTCTAATAATCCCTAAACCTATGGTCTGTGAGAGGAGAATGAGTCTCTAATAATCCTAAACCTATGGTCTGTGAGAGGAGAATGAATCCCTAAACCTATGGTCTGTGAGAGGAGAATGAGTCTCTAATAATCCCTAAACCTATGGTCTGTGAGAGGAGAATGAGTCTCTAATAATCCCTAAACCTATGGTCTGTGAGAGGAGAATGAGTCTCTAATAATCCCTAAACCTATGGTCTGTGAGAGGAGAATGAGTCTCTAATAATCCCTAAACCTATGGTCTGTGAGAGGAGAATGAGTCTCTAATAATCCCTAAACCTATGGTCTGTGAGAGGAGAATGAGTCTCTAATAATCCCTAAACCTATGGTCTGTGAGAGGAGAATGAATCCCTAAACCTATGGTCTGTGAGAGGAGAATGAGTCTCTAATAATCCCTAAACCTATGGTCTGTGAGAGGAGAATGAGTCTCTAATAATCCCTAAACCTATGGTCTGTGAGAGGAGAATGAGTCTCTAAAATCCCTAAACCTATGGTCTGTGAGAGGAGAATGAGTCTCTAATAATCCCTAAACCTATGGTCTGTGAGAGGAGAATGAGTCTCTAATAATCCCTAAACCTATGGTCTGTGAGAGGAGAATGAGTCTCTAATAATCCCTAAACCTATGGTCTGTGAGAGGAGAATGAGTCTCTAATAATCCCTAAACCTATGGTCTGTGAGAGGAGAATGAGTCTCTAATAATCCCTAAACCTATGGTCTGTGAGAGGAGAATGAGTCTCTAATAATCCCTAAACCTATGGTCTGTGAGAGGAGAATGAATCCCTAAACCTTTGGTCTGTGAGAGGAGAATGAGTCTCTAATAATCCCTAAACCTATGGTCTGTGAGAGGAGAATGAGTCTCTAATAATCCCTAAACCTATGGTCTGTGAGAGGAGAATGAGTCTCTAATAATCCCTAAACCTATGGTCTGTGAGAGGAGAATGAGTCTCTAATAATCCCTAAACCTATGGTCTGTGAGAGGAGAATGAGTCTCTAATAATCCTAAACCTATGGTCTGTGAGAGGAGAATGAGTCTCTAATAATCCCTAAACCTATGGTCTGTGAGAGGAGAATGAGTCTCTAATAATCTAAACCTATGGTCTGTGAGAGGAGAATGAGTCTCTAATAATCCCTAAACCTATGGTCTGTGAGAGGAGAATGAGACTCTAAGCCTATGGTCTGTGAGAGGAGAATGAGTCTCTAATAATCCCTAAACCTATGGTCTGTGAGAGGAGAATGAGTCTCTAATAATCCCTAAACCTATGGTCTGTGAGAGGAGAATGAGTCTCTAATAATCCCTAAACCTATGGTCTGTGAGAGGAGAATGAGTCTCTAATAATCCCTAAACCTATGGTCTGTGAGAGGAGAATGAATCCCTAAACCTATGGTCTGTGAGAGGAGAATGAGTCTCTAATAATCCCTAAACCTATGGTCTGTGAGAGGAGAATGAGTCTCTAATAATCCCTAAACCTATGGTCTGTGAGAGGAGAATGAGTCTCTAAAATCCCTAAACCTATGGTCTGTGAGAGGAGAATGAGTCTCTAATAATCCCTAAACCTATGGTCTGTGAGAGGAGAATGAGTCTCTAATAATCCCTAAACCTATGGTCTGTGAGAGGAGAATGAGTCTCTAATAATCCCTAAACCTATGGTCTGTGAGAGGAGAATGAGTCTCTAATAATCCCTAAACCTATGGTCTGTGAGAGGAGAATGAGTCTCTAATAATCCCTAAACCTATGGTCTGTGAGAGGAGAATGAGTCTCTAATAATCCCTAAACCTATGGTCTGTGAGAGGAGAATGAGTCTCTAATAATCCCTAAACCTATGGTCTGTGAGAGGAGAATGAGTCTCTAATAATCCCTAAACCTATGGTCTGTGAGAGGAGAATGAGTCTCTAATAATCCCTAAACCTATGGTCTGTGAGAGGAGAATGAGTCTCTAAAATCCCTAAACCTATGGTCTGTGAGAGGAGAATGAGTCTCTAATAATCCCTAAACCTATGGTCTGTGAGAGGAGAATGAGTCTCTAATAATCCCTAAACCTATGGTCTGTGAGAGGAGAATGAGTCTCTAATAATCCCTAAACCTATGGTCTGTGAGAGGAGAATGAGTCTCTAATAATCCCTAAACCTATGGTCTGTGAGAGGAGAATGAGTCTCTAATAATCCCTAAACCTATGGTCTGTGAGAGGAGAATGAGTCTCTAATAATCCCTAAACCTATGGTCTGTGAGAGGAGAATGAGTCTCTAATAATCCCTAAACCTATGGTCTGTGAGAGGAGAATGAGTCTCTAATAATCCCTAAACCTATGGTCTGTGAGAGGAGAATGAATCCCTAAACCTATGGTCTGTGAGAGGAGAATGAGTCTCTAATAATCCCTAAACCTATGGTCTGTGAGAGGAGAATGAGTCTCTAATAATCCCTAAACCTATGGTCTGTGAGAGGAGAATGAGTCTCTAATAATCCCTAAACCTATGGTCTGTGAGAGGAGAATGAGTCTCTAATAATCCCTAAACCTATGGTCTGTGAGAGGAGAATGAGTCTCTAATAATCCCTAAACCTATGGTCTGTGAGAGGAGAATGAGTCTCTAATAATCCCTAAACCTATGGTCTGTGAGAGGAGAATGAATCCCTAAACCTTTGGTCTGTGAGAGGAGAATGAGTCTCTAATAATCCCTAAACCTATGGTCTGTGAGAGGAGAATGAGTCTCTAATAATCCCTAAACCTATGGTCTGTGAGAGGAGAATGAGTCTCTAATAATCCCTAAACCTATGGTCTGTGAGAGGAGAATGAATCCCTAAACCTATGGTCTGTGAGAGGAGAATGAGTCTCTAATAATCCCTAAACCTATGGTCTGTGAGAGGAGAATGAGTCTCTGATAATCCCTAAACCTATGGTCTGTGAGAGGAGAATGAGTCTCAAAAATCCCTAAACCTATGGTCTGTGAGAGGAGAATGAGTCTCTAATAATCCCTAAACCTATGGTCTGTGAGAGGAGAATGAGTCTCTAATAATCCCTAAACCTATGGTCTGTGAGAGGAGAATGAGTCTCTAATAATCCCTAAACCTATGGTCTGTGAGAGGAGAATGAGTCTCTAATAATCCCTAAACCTATGGTCTGTGAGAGGAGAATGAGTCTCTAATAATCCCTAAACCTATGGTCTGTGAGAGGAGAATGAGTCTCTAATAATCCCTAAACCTATGGTCTGTGAGAGGAGAATGAGTCTCTAATAATCCCTAAACCTATGGTCTGTGAGAGGAGAATGAGTCTCTAATAATCCCTAAACCTATGGTCTGTGAGAGGAGAATGAGTCTCTAATAATCCCTAAACCTATGGTCTGTGAGAGGAGAATGAGTCTCTAATAATCCCTAAACCTATGGTCTGTGAGAGGAGAATGAGTCTCTAATAATCCCTAAACCTATGGTCTGTGAGAGGAGAATGAGTCTCTAATAATCCCTAAACCTATGGTCTGTGAGAGGAGAATGAGTCTCTAATAATCCCTAAACCTATGGTCTGTGAGAGGAGAATGAATCCCTAAACCTATGGTCTGTGAGAGGAGAATGAGTCTCTAATAATCCCTAAACCTATGGTCTGTGAGAGGAGAATGAGTCTCTAATAATCCCTAAACCTATGGTCTGTGAGAGGAGAATGAGTCTCTAATAATCCCTAAACCTATGGTCTGTGAGAGGAGAATGAGTCTCTAATAATCCCTAAACCTATGGTCTGTGAGAGGAGAATGAGTCTCTAATAATCCCTAAACCTATGGTCTGTGAGAGGAGAATGAGTCTCTAATAATCCCTAAACCTATGGTCTGTGAGAGGAGAATGAATCCCTAAACCTATGGTCTGTGAGAGGAGAATGAGTCTCTAATAATCCCTAAACCTATGGTCTGTGAGAGGAGAATGAGTCTCTAAAATCCCTAAACCTATGGTCTGTGAGAGGAGAATGAGTCTCTAATAATCCCTAAACCTATGGTCTGTGAGAGGAGAATGAGTCTCTAATAATCCCTAAACCTATGGTCTGTGAGAGGAGAATGAGTCTCTAATAATCCCTAAACCTATGGTCTGTGAGAGGAGAATGAGTCTCTAATAATCCCTAAACCTATGGTCTGTGAGAGGAGAATGAATCCCTAAACCTTTGGTCTGTGAGAGGAGAATGAGTCTCTAATAATCCCTAAACCTATGGTCTGTGAGAGGAGAATGAGTCTCTAATAATCCCTAAACCTATGGTTTGTGAGAGGAGAATGAGTCTCTAAAATCCCTAAACCTATGGTCTGTGAGAGGAGAGTGAGTCTCTAATAATCCCTAAACCTATGGTTTGTGAGAGGAGAATGAGTCTCTAATAATCCCTAAACCTATGGTCTGTGGAGGAGAATGAGTCTCTAATAATCCCTAAACCTATGGTCGTGAGAGGAGAATGAGTCTCTAATAATCCATAAACCTATGGTCTGTGAGAGGAGAATGAGTCTCTAATAATCCCTAAACCTATGGTCTGTGAGAGGAGAATGAGTCTCTAATAATCCCTAAACCTATGGTCTGTGAGAGGAGAATGAGTCTCTAATAATCCCTAAACCTATGGTCTGTGAGAGGAGAATGAGTCTCTAAAATCCCTAAACCTATGGTCTGTGAGAGGAGAATGAGTCTCTAATAATCCCTAAACCTATGGTCTGTGAGAGGAGAATGAGTCTCTAATAATCCCTAAACCTATGGTCTGTGAGAGGAGAATGAGTCTCTAATAATCCCTAAACCTATGGTCTGTGAGAGGAGAATGAGTCTCTAATAATCCCTAAACCTATGGTCTGTGAGAGGAGAATGAAATCCCTAAACCTATGGTCTGTGAGAGGAGAATGAGTCTCTAATAATCCCTAAACCTATGGTCTGTGAGAGGAGAATGAGTCTCTAATAATCCCTAAACCTATGGTCTGTGAGAGGAGAATGAGTCTCTAATAATCCCTAAACCTATGGTCTGTGAGAGGAGAATGAGTGAGTCTCTAATAATCCCTAAACCTATGGTCTTTGAGAGGAGAATGAATCCCTAGTAATCCCTAAACCTATGGTCTGTGAGAGGAAAATGAGTCTCTAATAATCCCTAAACCTATGGTCTGTGAGAGGAGAATGAATCCCTAAACCTTTGGTCTGTGAGAGGAGAATGAGTCTCTAATAATCCCTAAACCTATGGTCTGTGAGAGGAGAATGAGTCTCTAATAATCCCTAAACCTATGGTCTGTGAGAGGAGAATGAGTCTCTAAAATCCCTAAACCTATGGTCTGTGAGAGGAGAATGAGTCTCTAATAATCCCTAAACCTATGGTCTGTGAGAGGAGAATGAGTCTCTAATAATCCCTAAACCTATGGTCGGTGGAGGAGAATGAGTCTCTAATAATCCCTAAACCTATGGTCTGTGAGAGGAGAATGAGTCTCTAATAATCCCTAAACCTATGGTCTGTGAGAGGAGAATGAGTCTCTAATAATCCCTAAACCTATGGTCTGTGAGAGGAGAATGAGTCTCTAATAATCCCTAAACCTATGGTCTGTGAGAGGAGAATGAGTCTCTAATAATCCCTAAACCTATGGTCTGTGAGAGGAGAATGAGTCTCTAAAATCCCTAAACCTATGGTCTGTGAGAGGAGAATGAGTCTCTAATAATCCCTAAACCTATGGTCTGTGAGAGGAGAATGAGTCTCTAATAATCCCTAAACCTATGGTCTGTGAGAGGAGAATGAGTCTCTAATAATCCCTAAACCTATGGTCTGTGAGAGGAGAATGAGTCTCTAATAATCCCTAAACCTATGGTCTGTGAGAGGAGAATGAGTCTCTAATAATCCCTAAACCTATGGTCTGTGAGAGGAGAATGAGTCTCTAATAATCCCTAAACCTATGGTCTGTGAGAGGAGAATGAGTCTCTAATAATCCCTAAACCTATGGTCTGTGAGAGGAGAATGAATCCCTAAACCTATGGTCTGTGAGAGGAGAATGAGTCTCTAATAATCCCTAAACCTATGGTCTGTGAGAGGAGAATGAGTCTCTAATAATCCCTAAACCTATGGTCTGTGAGAGGAGAATGAGTCTCTAATAATCCCTAAACCTATGGTCTGTGAGAGGAGAATGAGTCTCTAATAATCCCTAAACCTATGGTCTGTGAGAGGAGAATGAATCCCTAAACCTATGGTCTGTGAGAGGAGAATGAGTCTCTAATAATCCCTAAACCTATGGTCTGTGAGAGGAGAATGAGTCTCTAATAATCCCTAAACCTATGGTCTGTGAGAGGAGAATGAGTCTCTAATAATCCCTAAACCTATGGTCTGTGAGAGGAGAATGAGTCTCTAATAATCCCTAAACCTATGGTCTGTGAGAGGAGAATGAGTCTCTAATTCCCTAAACCTATGGTCTGTGAGAGGAGAATGAGTCTCTAATAATCCCTAAACCTATGGTCTGTGAGAGGAGAATGAGTCTCTAATAATCCCTAAACCTATGGTCTGTGAGAGGAGAATGAGTCTCTAATAATCCCTAAACCTATGGTCTGTGAGAGGAGAATGAGTCTCTAATAATCCCTAAACCTATGGTCTGTGAGAGGAGAATGAATCCCTAAACCTTGGTCTGTGAGAGGAGAATGAGTCTCTAATAATCCCTAAACCTATGGTCTGTGAGAGGAGAATGAGTCTCTAATAATCCCTAAACCTATGGTCTGTGAGAGGAGAATGAGTCTCTAAAATCCCTAAACCTATGGTCTGTGAGAGGAGAATGAGTCTCTAATAATCCCTAAACCTATGGTCTGTGAGAGGAGAATGAGTCTCTAATAATCCCTAAACCTATGGTCTGTGAGAGGAGAATGAGTCTCTAATAATCCCTAAACCTATGGTCTGTGAGAGGAGAATGAGTCTCTAATAATCCCTAAACCTATGGTCTGTGAGAGGAGAATGAGTCTCTAATAATCCCTAAACCTATGGTCTGTGAGAGGAGGATGAGTCTCTAATAATCCCTAAACCTATGGTCTGTGAGAGGAGAATGAGTCTCTAATAATCCTAAACCTATGGTCTGTGAGAGGAGAATGAGTCTCTAATAATCCCTAAACCTATGGTCTGTGAGAGGAGAATGAATCCCTAAACCTTGGTCTGTGAGAGGAGAATGAGTCTCTAATAATCCCTAAACCTATGGTCTGTGAGAGGAGAATGAGTCTCTAAAATCCCTAAACCTATGGTCTGTGAGAGGAGAATGAGTCTCTAATAATCCCTAAACCTATGGTCTGTGAGAGGAGAATGAGTCTCTAATAATCCCTAAACCTATGGTCTGTGAGAGGAGAATGAGTCTCTAATAATCTCTAAACCTATGGTCTGTGAGAGGAGAATGAGTCTCTAATAATCCCTAAACCTATGGTCTGTGAGAGGAGAATGAGTCTCTAATAATCCCTAAACCTATGGTCTGTGAGAGGAGAATGAGTCTCTAATAATCCCTAAACCTATGGTCTGTGAGAGGAGAATGAATCCCTAAACCTTTGGTCTGTGAGAGGAGAATGAGTCTCTAATAATCCCTAAACCTATGGTCTGTGAGAGGAGAATGAGTCTCTAATAATCCCTAAACCTATGGTCTGTGAGAGGAAAATGAGTCTCTAATAATCCCTAAACCTATGGTCTGTGAGAGGAGAATGAATCCCTAAACCTTTGGTCTGTGAGAGGAGAATGAGTCTCTAATAATCCCTAAACCTATGGTCTGTGAGAGGAGAATGAGTCTCTAATAATCCCTAAACCTATGGTCTGTGAGAGGAGAATGAGTCTCTAAAATTCCCTAAACCTATGGTCTGTGAGAGGAGAATGAGTCTCTAATAATCCATAAACCTATGGTCTGTGAGATGAGAATGAGTCTTTAATAATCCCTAAAGCTATGGTCGGTGGAGGAGAATGAGTCTCTAATAATCCCTAAACCTATGGTCTGTGGAGGAGAATGAGTCTCTAATAATCCCTAAACCTATGGTCTGTGAGAGGAGAATGAGTCTCTAATAATCCCTAAACCTATGGTCTGTGAGAGGAGAATGAGTCTCTAATAATCCCTAAACCTATGGTCTGTGAGAGGAGAATGAGTCTCTAATAATCCCTAAACCTATGGTCTGTGAGAGGAGAATGAGTCTCTAAAATCCCTAAACCTATGGTCTGTGAGAGGAGAATGAGTCTCTAATAATCCCTAAACCTATGGTCTGTGAGAGGAGAATGAGTCTCTAATAATCCCTAAACCTATGGTCTGTGAGAGGAGAATGAGTCTCTAATAATCCCTAAACCTATGGTCTGTGAGAGGAGAATGAGTCTCTAATAATCCCTAAACCTATGGTCTGTGAGAGGAGAATGAGTCTCTAATAATCCCTAAACCTATGGTCTGTGAGAGGAGTATGAGTCTCTAATAATCCCTAAACCTATGGTCTGTGAGAGGAGAATGAGTCTCTAATAATCCCTAAACCTATGGTCTGTGAGAGGAGAATGAATCCCTAAACCTATGGTCTGTGAGAGGAGAATGAGTCTCTAATAATCCCTAAACCTATGGTCTGTGAGAGGAGAATGAGTCTCTAATAATCCCTAAACCTATGGTCTGTGAGAGGAGAATGAGTCTCTAATAATCCCTAAACCTATGGTCTGTGAGAGGAGAATGAGTCTCTAATAATCCCTAAACCTATGGTCTGTGAGAGGAGAATGAATCCCTAAACCTATGGTCTGTGAGAGGAGAATGAGTCTCTAATAATCCCTAAACCTATGGTCTGTGAGAGGAGAATGAGTCTCTAATAATCCCTAAACCTATGGTCTGTGAGAGGAGAATGAGTCTCTAATAATCCCTAAACCTATGGTCTGTGAGAGGAGAATGAGTCTCTAATAATCCCTAAACCTATGGTCTGTGAGAGGAGAATGAGTCTCTAAAATTCCCTAAACCTATGGTCTGTGAGAGGAGAATGAGTCTCTAATAATCCCTAAACCTATGGTCTGTGAGAGGAGAATGAGTCTCTAATAATCCCTAAACCTATGGTCTGTGAGAGGAGAATGAGTCTCTAATAATCCCTAAACCTATGGTCTGTGAGAGGAGAATGAGTCTCTAATAATCCCTAAACCTATGGTCTGTGAGAGGAGAATGAATCCCTAAACCTTTGGTCTGTGAGAGGAGAATGAGTCTCTAATAATCCCTAAACCTATGGTCTGTGAGAGGAGAATGAGTCTCTAATAATCCCTAAACCTATGGTCTGTGAGAGGAGAATGAGTCTCTAAAATCCCTAAACCTATGGTCTGTGAGAGGAGAATGAGTCTCTAATAATCCCTAAACCTATGGTCTGTGAGAGGAGAATGAGTCTCTAATAATCCCTAAACCTATGGTCTGTGAGAGGAGAATGAGTCTCTAATAATCCCTAAACCTATGGTCTGTGAGAGGAGAATGAGTCTCTAATAATCCCTAAACCTATGGTCTGTGAGAGGAGAATGAGTCTCTAATAATCCCTAAACCTATGGTCTGTGAGAGGAGAATGAGTCTCTAATAATCCCTAAACCTATGGTCTGTGAGAGGAGAATGAGTCTCTAATAATCCCTAAACCTATGGTCTGTGAGAGGAGAATGAGTCTCTAATAATCCCTAAACCTATGGTCTGTGAGAGGATGAATGAGGAGAATCCTATGGTCTGTGAGAGGAGAATGAGTCTTGGTCTGTGAGAGGAGAACCTATGGTCTCTAATAATCCCTAAACCTATGGTCTGTGAGAGGAGAATGAGTCTCTAATAATCCCTAAACCTATGGTCTGTGAGAGGAGAATGAGTCTCTAATAATCCCTAAACCTATGGTCTGTGAGAGGAGAATGAGTCTCTAATAATCCCTAAACCTATGGTCTGTGAGAGGAGAATGAGTCTCTAATAATCCCTAAACCTATGGTCTGTGAGAGGAGAATGAGTCTCTAATAATCCCTAAACCTATGGTCTGTGAGAGGAGAATGAGTCTCTAATAATCCCTAAACCTATGGTCTGTGAGAGGAGAATGAGTCTCTAATAATCCCTAAACCTATGGTCTGTGAGAGGAGAATGAGTCTCTAATAATCCCTAAACCTATGGTCTGTGAGAGGAGAATGAGTCTCTAATAATCCCTAAACCTATGGTCTGTGAGAGGAGAATGAGTCTCTAATAATCCCTAAACCTATGGTCTGTGAGAGGAGAATGAGTCTCTAATAATCCCTAAACCTATGGTCTGTGAGAGGAGAATGAGTCTCTAATAATCCCTAAACCTATGGTCTGTGAGAGGAGAATGAATCCCTAAACCTTGGTCTGTGAGAGGAGAATGAGTCTCTAATAATCCCTAAACCTATGGTCTGTGAGAGGAGAATGAGTCTCTAATAATCCCTAAACCTATGGTCTGTGAGAGGAGAATGAGTCTCTAAAATCCCTAAACCTATGGTCTGTGAGAGGAGAATGAGTCTCTAATAATCCCTAAACCTATGGTCTGTGAGAGGAGAATGAGTCTCTAATAATCCCTAAACCTATGGTCTGTGAGAGGAGAATGAGTCTCTAATAATCCCTAAACCTATGGTCTGTGAGAGGAGAATGAGTCTCTAATAATCCCTAAACCTATGGTCTGTGAGAGGAGAATGAGTCTCTAATAATCCCTAAACCTATGGTCTGTGAGAGGAGAATGAGTCTCTAATAATCCCTAAACCTATGGTCTGTGAGAGGAGAATGAATCCCTAAACCTATGGTCTGTGAGAGGAGAATGAGTCTCTAATAATCCCTAAACCTATGGTCTGTGAGAGGAGAATGAGTCTCTAAAATCCCTAAACCTATGGTCTGTGAGAGGAGAATGAGTCTCTAATAATCCCTAAACCTATGGTCTGTGAGAGGAGAATGAGTCTCTAATAATCCCTAAACCTATGGTCTGTGAGAGGAGAATGAGTCTCTAATAATCTCTAAACCTATGGTCTGTGAGAGGAGAATGAGTCTCTAATAATCCCTAAACCTATGGTCTGTGAGAGGAGTATGAGTCTCTAATAATCCCTAAACCTATGGTCTGTGAGAGGAGAATGAGTCTCTAATAATCCCTAAACCTATGGTCTGTGAGAGGAGAATGAATCCCTAAACCTTGGTCTGTGAGAGGAGAATGAGTCTCTAATAATCCCTAAACCTATGGTCTGTGAGAGGAGAATGAGTCTCTAATAATCCCTAAACCTATGGTCTGTGAGAGGAGAATGAGTCTCTAATAATCCCTAAACCTATGGTCTGTGAGAGGAGAATGAATCCCTAAACCTTTGGTCTGTGAGAGGAGAATGAGTCTCTAATAATCCCTAAACCTATGGTCTGTGAGAGGAGAATGAGTCTCTAATAATCCCTAAACCTATGGTCTGTGAGAGGAGAATGAGTCTCTAAAATTCCCTAAACCTATGGTGTGTGAGAGGAGATTGAGTCTCTAATAATGCATAAACCTATGGTCTGTGAGATGAGAATGAGTCTTTAATAATCCCTAAACCTATGGTCTGTGAGAGGAGAATGAGTCTCTAATAATCCCTAAACCTATGGTCTGTGAGAGGAGAATGAGTCTATAATAATCCATAAACCTATGGTCTGTGAGAGGAGAGTGAGTCTCTAATAATCCCGAAACCTATGGTCTGTGATGTTGAGAATGAGTCTCTAATAATCCCGAAACCTATGGTCTGTGAGAGGAGAATGAGTCTCTAATAATCCCTAAACCTATGGTCTGTGAGAGGAGAATGAGTCTCTAAAATCCCTAAACCTATGGTCTGTGAGAGGAGAATGAGTCTCTAATAATCCCTAAACCTATGGTCTGTGAGAGGAGAATGAGTCCCTAATAATCCCTAAACCTATGGTCTGTGAGAGGAGAATGAGTCTCTAATAATCTCTAATCCTATGGTCTGTGAGAGGAGAATGAGTCTCTAATAATCCCTAAACCTATGGTCTGTGAGAGGAGAATGAGTCTCTAATAATCTCTAATCCTATGGTCTGTGAGAGGAGAATGAGTCTCTAATAATCCCTAAACCTATGGTCTGTGAGAGGAGAATGAATCCCTAAACCTTGGTCTGTGAGAGGAGAATGAGTCTCTAATAATCCCTAAACCTATGGTCTGTGAGAGGAGAATGAGTCTCTAATAATCCCTAAACCTATGGTCTGTGAGAGGAGAATGAGTCTCTAATAATCCCTAAACCTATGGTCTGTGAGAGGAGAATGAGTCTCTAATAATCCCTAAACCTATGGTCTGTGAGAGGAGAATGAGTCTCTAATAATCCCTAAACCTATGGTCTGTGAGAGGAGAATGAGTCTCTAATAATCCCTAAACCTATGGTCTGTGAGAGGAGAATGAGTCTCTAATAATCCCTAAACCTATGGTCTGTGAGAGGAGAATGAGTCTCTAATAATCCCTAAACCTATGGTCTGTGAGAGGAGAATGAGTCTCTAATAATCCCTAAACCTATGGTCTGTGAGAGGAGAATGAGTCTCTAATAATCCCTAAACCTATGGTCTGTGAGAGGAGAATGAATCCCTAAACCTTTGGTCTGTGAGAGGAGAATGAGTCTCTAATAATCCCTAAACCTATGGTCTGTGAGAGGAGAATGAGTCTCTAATAATCCCTAAACCTATGGTCTGTGAGAGGAGAATGAGTCTCTAAAATCCCTAAACCTATGGTCTGTGAGAGGAGAATGAGTCTCTAATAATCCCTAAACCTATGGTCTGTGAGAGGAGAATGAGTCTCTAATAATCCCTAAACCTATGGTCTGTGAGAGGAGAATGAGTCTCTAATAATCCCTAAACCTATGGTCTGTGAGAGGAGAATGAGTCTCTAATAATCCCTAAACCTATGGTCTGTGAGAGGAGAATGAGTCTCTAATAATCCCTAAACCTATGGTCTGTGAGAGGAGAATGAGTCTCTAATAATCCCTAAACCTATGGTCTGTGAGAGGAGAATGAGTCTCAAAATTCCCTAAACCTATGGTCTGTGAGAGGAGAATGAGTCTCTAATAATCCCTAAACCTATGGTCTGTGAGAGGAGAATGAGTCTCTAATAATCCCTAAACCTATGGTCTGTGAGAGGAGAATGAGTCTCTAATAATCCCTAAACCTATGGTCTGTGAGAGGAGAATGAGTCTCTAATAATCCCTAAACCTATGGTCTGTGAGAGGAGAATGAGTCTCTAATAATCTCTAATCCTATGGTCTGTGAGAGGAGAATGAGTCTCTAATAATCCCTAAACCTATGGTCTGTGAGAGGAGAATGAATCCCTAAACCTTTGGTCTGTGAGAGGAGAATGAGTCTCTAATAATCCCTAAACCTATGGTCTGTGAGAGGAGAATGAGTCTCTAATAATCCCTAAACCTATGGTCTGTGAGAGGAGAATGAGTCTCTAATAATCCCTAAACCTATGGTCTGTGAGAGGAGAATGAGTCTCTAATAATCCCTAAACCTATGGTCTGTGAGAGGAGAATGAGTCTCTAATAATCCCTAAACCTATGGTCTGTGAGAGGAGAATGAGTCTCTAATAATCCCTAAACCTATGGTCTGTGAGAGGAGAATGAGTCTCTAATAATCCCTAAACCTATGGTCTGTGAGAGGAGAATGAGTCTCTAATAATCCCTAAACCTATGGTCTGTGAGAGGAGAATGAGTCTCTAATAATCCCTAAACCTATGGTCTGTGAGAGGAGAATGAATCCCTAAACCTTTGGTCTGTGAGAGGAGAATGAGTCTCTAATAATCCCTAAACCTATGGTCTGTGAGAGGAGAATGAGTCTCTAATAATCCCTAAACCTATGGTCTGTGAGAGGAGAATGAGTCTCTAAAATCCCTAAACCTATGGTCTGTGAGAGGAGAATGAGTCTCTAATAATCCCTAAACCTATGGTCTGTGAGAGGAGAATGAGTCTCTAATAATCCCTAAACCTATGGTCTGTGAGAGGAGAATGAGTCTCTAATAATCCCTAAACCTATGGTCTGTGAGAGGAGAATGAGTCTCTAATAATCCCTAAACCTATGGTCTGTGAGAGGAGAATGAGTCTCTAATAATCCCTAAACCTATGGTCTGTGAGAGGAGAATGAGTCTCTAATAATCCCTAAACCTATGGTCTGTGAGAGGAGAATGAGTCTCTAAAATCCCTAAACCTATGGTCTGTGAGAGGAGAATGAGTCTCTAATAATCCCTAAACCTATGGTCTGTGAGAGGAGAATGAGTCTCTAATAATCCCTAAACCTATGGTCTGTGAGAGGAGAATGAGTCTCTAATAATCCCTAAACCTATGGTCTGTGAGAGGAGAATGAGTCTCTAATAATCCCTAAACCTATGGTCTGTGAGAGGAGAATGAATCCCTAAACCTATGGTCTGTGAGAGGAGAATGAGTCTCTAATAATCCCTAAACCTATGGTCTGTGAGAGGAGAATGAGTCTCTAATAATCCCTAAACCTATGGTCTGTGAGAGGAGAATGAGTCTCTAATAATCCCTAAACCTATGGTCTGTGAGAGGAGAATGAGTCTCTAATAATCCCTAAACCTATGGTCTGTGAGAGGAGAATGAGTCTCTAATAATCCCTAAACCTATGGTCTGTGAGAGGAGAATGAGTCTCTAATAATCCCTAAACCTATGGTCTGTGAGAGGAGAATGAGTCTCTAATAATCCCTAAACCTATGGTCTGTGAGAGGAGAATGAGTCTCTAATAATCCCTAAACCTATGGTCTGTGAGAGGAGAATGAGTCTCTAATAATCCCTAAACCTATGGTCTGTGAGAGGAGAATGAGTCTCTAATAATCCCTAAACCTATGGTCTGTGAGAGGAGAATGAGTCTCAAAATTCCCTAAACCTATGGTCTGTGAGAGGAGAATGAGTCTCTAATAATCCCTAAACCTATGGTCTGTGAGAGGAGAATGAGTCTCTAATAATCCCTAAACCTATGGTCTGTGAGAGGAGAATGAGTCTCTAATAATCCCTAAACCTATGGTCTGTGAGAGGAGAATGAGTCTCTAATAATCCCTAAACCTATGGTCTGTGAGAGGAGAATGAGTCTCTAATAATCCCTAAACCTATGGTCTGTGAGAGGAGAATGAGTCTCTAATAATCCCTAAACCTATGGTCTGTGAGAGGAGAATGAATCCCTAAACCTATGGTCTGTGAGAGGAGAATGAGTCTCTAATAATCCCTAAACCTATGGTCTGTGAGAGGAGAATGAGTCTCTAATAATCCCTAAACCTATGGTCTGTGAGAGGAGAATGAGTCTCTAAAATCCCTAAACCTATGGTCTGTGAGAGGAGAATGAGTCTCTAATAATCCCTAAACCTATGGTCTGTGAGAGGAGAATGAGTCTCTAATAATCTCTAAACCTATGGTCTGTGAGAGGAGAATGAGTCTCTAATAATCCCTAAACCTATGGTCTGTGAGAGGAGAATGAGTCTCTAATAATCTCTAATCCTATGGTCTGTGAGAGGAGAATGAGTCTCTAATAATCCCTAAACCTATGGTCTGTGAGAGGAGAATGAATCCCTAAACCTTTGGTCTGTGAGAGGAGAATGAGTCTCTAATAATCCCTAAACCTATGGTCTGTGAGAGGAGAATGAGTCTCTAATAATCCCTAAACCTATGGTCTGTGAGAGGAGAATGAGTCGCAAAATTCCCTAAATCTATGGTCTGTGAGAGGAGAATGAGTCTCTAATAATCCCTAAACCTATGGTCTGTGAGAGGAGAATGAGTCTCTAATAATCCCTAAACCTATGGTCTGTGAGAGGAGAATGAGTCTCTAATAATCCCTAAACCTATGGTCTGTGAGAGGAGAATGAGTCTCTAATAATCCCTAAACCTATGGTCTGTGAGAGGAGAATGAATCCCTAAACCTTGGTCTGTGAGAGGAGAATGAGTCTCTAATAATCCCTAAACCTATGGTCTGTGAGAGGAGAATGAGTCTCTAATAATCCCTAAACCTATGGTCTGTGAGAGGAGAATGAGTCTCTAAAATCCCTAAACCTATGGTCTGTGAGAGGAGAATGAGTCTCTAATAATCCCTAACCTATGGTCTGTGAGAGGAGAATGAGTCTCTAATAATCCCTAAACCTATGGTCTGTGAGAGGAGAATGAGTCTCTAATAATCCCTAAACCTATGGTCTGTGAGAGGAGAATGAGTCTCTAATAATCCCTAAACCTATGGTCTGTGAGAGGAGAATGAATCCCTAAACCTATGGTCTGTGAGAGGAGAATGAGTCTCTAATAATCCCTAAACCTATGGTCTGTGAGAGGAGAATGAGTCTCTAATAATCCCTAAACCTATGGTCTGTGAGAGGAGAATGAGTCTCTAAAATCCCTAAACCTATGGTCTGTGAGAGGAGAATGAGTCTCTAATAATCCCTAAACCTATGGTCTGTGAGAGGAGAATGAGTCTCTAATAATCCCTAAACCTATGGTCTGTGAGAGGAGAATGAGTCTCTAATAATCCCTAAACCTATGGTCTGTGAGAGGAGAATGAGTCTCTAATAATCCCTAAACCTATGGTCTGTGAGAGGAGAATGAGTCTCTAATAATCCCTAAACCTATGGTCTGTGAGAGGAGAATGAGTCTCTAATAATCCCTAAACCTATGGTCTGTGAGAGGAGAATGAGTCTCTAATAATCCCTAAACCTATGGTCTGTGAGAGGAGAATGAGTCTCTAATAATCCCTAAACCTATGGTCTGTGAGAGGAGAATGAGTCTCTAATAATCCCTAAACCTATGGTCTGTGAGAGGAGAATGAATCCCTAAACCTTTGGTCTGTGAGAGGAGAATTAGTCTCTAATAGTCCCTAAACCTAAGGTCTGTGAGATGAGAATGAGTCTCTAATAATCCTTAAACCTATAGGTCTGTGAGAGGAGAATGAGTCTCTAATAATCCCTAAAACTTTGGTCTGTGAGAGGAGAGTGAGTCTCTAATAATCCCGAAACCTATGGTCTGTGAGACGAGAATGAGTCTCTAATAATCCTTAAACCTATGGTCTGTGAGAGGAGAATGAGTCTCTAATAATCCCTAAACCTATGGTCTGTGAGAGGAGAATGAGTCTCTAATAATCCCTAAACCTATGGTCTGTGAGAGGAGAATGAGTCTCTAATAATCCCTAAACCTATGGTCTGTGAGAGGAGAATGAGTCTCTAATAATCCCTAAACCTATGGTCTGTGAGAGGAGAATGAATCCCTAAACCTTTGGTCTGTGAGAGGAGAATGAGTCTCTAATAATCCCTAAACCTATGGTCTGTGAGAGGAGAATGAGTCTCTAATAATCCCTAAACCTATGGTCTGTGAGAGGAGAATGAGTCTCTAAAATTCCCTAAACCTATGGTGTGTGAGAGGAGATTGAGTCTCTAATAATCCATAAACCTATGGTCTGTGAGAGGAGAATGAGTCTCTAATAATCCCTAAACCTATGGTCTGTGAGAGGAGAATGAGTCTCTAATAATCCCTAAACCTATGGTCTGTGAGAGGAGAATGAGTCTCTAATAATCCCTAAACCTATGGTCTGTGAGAGGAGAATGAGTCTCTAATAATCCCTAAACCTATGGTCTGTGAGAGGAGAATGAGTCTCTAATAATCCCTAAACCTATGGTCTGTGAGAGGAGAATGAGTCTCTAAAATCCCTAAACCTATGGTCTGTGAGAGGAGAATGAGTCTCTAATAATCCCTAAACCTATGGTCTGTGAGAGGAGAATGAGTCTCTAATAATCCCTAAACCTATGGTCTGTGAGAGGAGAATGAGTCTCTAATAATCCCTAAACCTATGGTCTGTGAGAGGAGAATGAGTCTCTAATAATCCCTAAACCTATGGTCTGTGAGAGGAGAATGAATCCCTAAACCTATGGTCTGTGAGAGGAGAATGAGTCTCTAATAATCCCTAAACCTATGGTCTGTGAGAGGAGAATGAGTCTCTAATAATCCCTAAACCTATGGTCTGTGAGAGGAGAATGAGTCTCTAATAATCCCTAAACCTATGGTCTGTGAGAGGAGAATGAGTCTCTAATAATCCCTAAACCTATGGTCTGTGAGAGGAGAATGAGTCTCTAATAATCCCTAAACCTATGGTCTGTGAGAGGAGAATGAGTCTCTAATAATCCCTAAACCTATGGTCTGTGAGAGGAGAATGAGTCTCTAATAATCCCTAAACCTATGGTCTGTGAGAGGAGAATGAGTCTCTAATAATCCCTAAACCTATGGTCTGTGAGAGGAGAATGAGTCTCTAATAATCCCTAAACCTATGGTCTGTGAGAGGAGAATGAGTCTCTAATAATCCCTAAACCTATGGTCTGTGAGAGGAGAATGAGTCTCTAAAATCCCTAAACCTATGGTCTGTGAGAGGAGAATGAGTCTCTAATAATCCCTAAACCTATGGTCTGTGAGAGGAGAATGAGTCTCTAATAATCCCTAAACCTATGGTCTGTGAGAGGAGAATGAGTCTCTAATAATCCCTAAACCTATGGTCTGTGAGAGGAGAATGAGTCTCTAATAATCCCTAAACCTATGGTCTGTGAGAGGAGAATGAGTCTCTAATAATCCCTAAACCTATGGTCTGTGAGAGGAGAATGAGTCTCTAATAATCCCTAAACCTATGGTCTGTGAGAGGAGAATGAATCCCTAAACCTATGGTCTGTGAGAGGAGAATGAGTCTCTAATAATCCCTAAACCTATGGTCTGTGAGAGGAGAATGAGTCTCTAATAATCCCTAAACCTATGGTTTGTGAGAGGAGAATGAGTCTCTAAAATTCCCTAAACCTACGGTCTGTGAGAGGAGAGTGAGTCTCTAATAATCCCTAAACCTATGGTCTGTGAGAGGAGAATGAGTCTCTAATAATCCCTAAACCTATGGTCTGTGAGAGGAGAATGAGTCTCTAATAATCCCTAAACCTATGGTCTGTGAGAGGAGAATGAGTCTCTAATAATCCCTAAACCTATGGTCTGTGAGAGGAGAATGAGTCTCTAATAATCCCTAAACCTATGGTCTGTGAGAGGAGAATGAATCCCTAAACCTTTGGTCTGTGAGAGGAGAATGAGTCTCTAATAATCCCTAAACCTATGGTCTGTGAGAGGAGAATGAGTCTCTAATAATCCCTAAACCTATGGTCTGTGAGAGGAGAATGAGTCTCTAAAATCCCTAAACCTATGGTCTGTGAGAGGAGAATGAGTCTCTAATAATCCCTAAACCTATGGTCTGTGAGAGGAGAATGAGTCTCTAATAATCCCTAAACCTATGGTCTGTGAGAGGAGAATGAGTCTCTAATAATCCCTAAACCTATGGTCTGTGAGAGGAGAATGAGTCTCTAATAATCCCTAAACCTATGGTCTGTGAGAGGAGAATGAATCCCTAAACCTATGGTCTGTGAGAGGAGAATGAGTCTCTAATAATCCCTAAACCTATGGTCTGTGAGAGGAGAATGAGTCTCTAATAATCCCTAAACCTATGGTCTGTGAGAGGAGAATGAGTCTCTAAAATCCCTAAACCTATGGTCTGTGAGAGGAGAATGAGTCTCTAATAATCCCTAAACCTATGGTCTGTGAGAGGAGAATGAGTCTCTAATAATCCCTAAACCTATGGTCTGTGAGAGGAGAATGAGTCTCTAATAATCCCTAAACCTATGGTCTGTGAGAGGAGAATGAGTCTCTAATAATCCCTAAACCTATGGTCTGTGAGAGGAGAATGAGTCTCTAATAATCCCTAAACCTATGGTCTGTGAGAGGAGAATGAGTCTCTAATAATCCCTAAACCTATGGTCTGTGAGAGGAGAATGAGTCTCTAAAATCCCTAAACCTATGGTCTGTGAGAGGAGAATGAGTCTCTAATAATCCCTAAACCTATGGTCTGTGAGAGGAGAATGAGTCTCTAATAATCCCTAAACCTATGGTCTGTGAGAGGAGAATGAGTCTCTAATAATCCCTAAACCTATGGTCTGTGAGAGGAGAATGAGTCTCTAATAATCCCTAAACCTATGGTCTGTGAGAGGAGAATGAGTCTCTAATAATCCCTAAACCTATGGTCTGTGAGAGGAGAATGAGTCTCTAATAATCCCTAAACCTATGGTCTGTGAGAGGAGAATGAGTCTCTAATAATCCCTAAACCTATGGTCTGTGAGAGGAGAATGAGTCTCTAATAATCCCTAAACCTATGGTCTGTGAGAGGAGAATGAGTCTCTAATAATCCCTAAACCTATGGTCTGTGAGAGGAGAATGAGTCTCTAATAATCCCTAAACCTATGGTCTGTGAGAGGAGAATGAGTCTCTAATAATCCCTAAACCTATGGTCTGTGAGAGGAGAATGAGTCTCTAATAATCCCTAAACCTATGGTCTGTGAGAGGAGAATGAGTCTCTAAAATCCCTAAACCTATGGTCTGTGAGAGGAGAATGAGTCTCTAATAATCCCTAAACCTATGGTCTGTGAGAGGAGAATGAGTCTCTAATAATCCCTAAACCTATGGTCTGTGAGAGGAGAATGAGTCTCTAATAATCCCTAAACCTATGGTCTGTGAGAGGAGAATGAGTCTCTAATAATCCCTAAACCTATGGTCTGTGAGAGGAGAATGAGTCTCTAATAATCCCTAAACCTATGGTCTGTGAGAGGAGAATGAGTCTCTAATAATCCCTAAACCTATGGTCTGTGAGAGGAGAATGAATCCCTAAACCTATGGTCTGTGAGAGGAGAATGAGTCTCTAATAATCCCTAAACCTATGGTCTGTGAGAGGAGAATGAGTCTCTAATAATCCCTAAACCTATGGTCTGTGAGAGGAGAATGAGTCTCTAATAATCCCTAAACCTATGGTCTGTGAGAGGAGAATGAGTCTCTAATAATCCCTAAACCTATGGTCTGTGAGAGGAGAATGAGTCTCTAATAATCCCTAAACCTATGGTCTGTGAGAGGAGAATGAGTCTCTAATAATCCCTAAACCTATGGTCTGTGAGAGGAGAATGAGTCTCTAATAATCCCTAAACCTATGGTCTGTGAGAGGAGAATGAGTCTCTAATAATCCCTAAACCTATGGTCTGTGAGAGGAGAATGAGTCTCTAATAATCCCTAAACCTATGGTCTGTGAGAGGAGAATGAGTCTCTAATAATCCCTAAACCTATGGTCTGTGAGAGGAGAATGAATCCCTAAACCTTTGGTCTGTGAGAGGAGAATGAGTCTCTAATAATCCCTAAACCTATGGTCTGTGAGAGGAGAATGAGTCTCTAATAATCCCTAAACCTATGGTCTGTGAGAGGAGAATGAGTCTCTAATAATCCCTAAACCTATGGTCTGTGAGAGGAGAATGAGTCTCTAATAATCCCTAAACCTATGGTCTGTGAGAGGAGAATGAGTCTCTAATAATCCCTAAACCTATGGTCTGTGAGAGGAGAATGAGTCTCTAATAATCCCTAAACCTATGGTCTGTGAGAGGAGAATGAGTCTCTAATAATCCCTAAACCTATGGTCTGTGAGAGGAGAATGAGTCTCTAATAATCCCTAAACCTATGGTCTGTGAGAGGAGAATGAGTCTCTAATAATCCCTAAACCTATGGTCTGTGAGAGGAGAATGAGTCTCTAATAATCCCTAAACCTATGGTCTGTGAGAGGAGAATGAGTCTCTAAAATCCCTAAACCTATGGTCTGTGAGAGGAGAATGAGTCTCTAATAATCCCTAAACCTATGGTCTGTGAGAGGAGAATGAGTCTCTAATAATCCCTAAACCTATGGTCTGTGAGAGGAGAATGAGTCTCTAATAATCCCTAAACCTATGGTCTGTGAGAGGAGAATGAGTCTCTAATAATCCCTAAACCTATGGTCTGTGAGAGGAGAATGAGTCTCTAATAATCCCTAAACCTATGGTCTGTGAGAGGAGAATGAATCCTAAACCTATGGTCTGTGAGAGGAGAATGAGTCTCTAATAATCCCTAAACCTATGGTCTGTGAGAGGAGAATGAGTCTCTAATAATCCCTAAACCTATGGTCTGTGAGAGGAGAATGAGTCTCTAATAATCCCTAAACCTATGGTCTGTGAGAGGAGAATGAGTCTCTAATAATCCCTAAACCTATGGTCTGTGAGAGGAGAATGAGTCTCTAATAATCCCTAAACCTATGGTCTGTGAGAGGAGAATGAGTCTCTAATAATCCCTAAACCTATGGTCTGTGAGAGGAGAATGAGTCTCTAATAATCCCTAAACCTATGGTCTGTGAGAGGAGAATGAATCCCTAAACCTTTGGTCTGTGAGAGGAGAATGAGTCTCTAATAATCCCTAAACCTATGGTCTGTGAGAGGAGAATGAGTCTCTAATAATCCCTAAACCTATGGTCTGTGAGAGGAGAATGAGTCTCTAAAATCCCTAAACCTATGGTCTGTGAGAGGAGAATGAGTCTCTAATAATCCCTAAACCTATGGTCTGTGAGAGGAGAATGAGTCTCTAATAATCCCTAAACCTATGGTCTGTGAGAGGAGAATGAGTCTCTAATAATCCCTAAACCTATGGTCTGTGAGAGGAGAATGAGTCTCTAATAATCCCTAAACCTATGGTCTGTGAGAGGAGAATGAGTCTCTAATAATCCCTAAACCTATGGTCTGTGAGAGGAGAATGAGTCTCTAATAATCCCTAAACCTATGGTCTGTGAGAGGAGAATGAGTCTCTAAAATCCCTAAACCTATGGTCTGTGAGAGGAGAATGAGTCTCTAATAATCCCTAAACCTATGGTCTGTGAGAGGAGAATGAGTCTCTAATAATCCCTAAACCTATGGTCTGTGAGAGGAGAATGAGTCTCTAATAATCCCTAAACCTATGGTCTGTGAGAGGAGAATGAGTCTCTAATAATCCCTAAACCTATGGTCTGTGAGAGGAGAATGAGTCTCTAATAATCTCTAAACCTATGGTCTGTGAGAGGAGAATGAGTCTCTAATAATCCCTAAACCTATGGTCTGTGAGAGGAGAATGAATCCCTAAACCTTTGGTCTGTGAGAGGAGAATGAGTCTCTAATAATCCCTAAACCTATGGTCTGTGAGAGGAGAATGAGTCTCTAATAATCCCTAAACCTATGGTCTGTGAGAGGAGAATGAGTCTCTAAAATCCCTAAACCTATGGTCTGTGAGAGGAGAATGAGTCTCTAATAATCCCTAAACCTATGGTCTGTGAGAGGAGAATGAGTCTCTAATAATCCCTAAACCTATGGTCTGTGAGAGGAGAATGAGTCTCTAATAATCCCTAAACCTATGGTCTGTGAGAGGAGAATGAGTCTCTAATAATCCCTAAACCTATGGTCTGTGAGAGGAGAATGAATCCCTAAACCTTTGGTCTGTGAGAGGAGAATGAGTCTCTAATAATCCCTAAACCTATGGTCTGTGAGAGGAGAATGAGTCTCTAATAATCCCTAAACCTATGGTCTGTGAGAGGAGAATGAGTCTCTAAAATCCCTAAACCTATGGTCTGTGAGAGGAGAATGAGTCTCTAATAATCCCTAAACCTATGGTCTGTGAGAGGAGAATGAGTCTCTAATAATCCCTAAACCTATGGTCTGTGAGGAGAATGAGTCTCTAATAATCCCTAAACCTATGGTCTGTGAGAGGAGAATGAGTCTCTAATAATCCCTAAACCTATGGTCTGTGAGAGGAGAATGAGTCTCTAATAATCCCTAAACCTATGGTCTGTGAGAGGAGAATGAGTCTCTAATAATCCCTAAACCTATGGTCTGTGAGAGGAGAATGAGTCTCTAAAATCCCTAAACCTATGGTCTGTGAGAGGAGAATGAGTCTCTAATAATCCCTAAACCTATGGTCTGTGAGAGGAGAATGAGTCTCTAATAATCCCTAAACCTATGGTCTGTGAGAGGAGAATGAGTCTCTAATAATCCCTAAACCTATGGTCTGTGAGAGGAGAATGAGTCTCTAATAATCCCTAAACCTATGGTCTGTGAGAGGAGAATGAGTCTCTAATAATCCCTAAACCTATGGTCTGTGAGAGGAGAATGAGTCTCTAATAATCCCTAAACCTATGGTCTGTGAGAGGAGAATGAGTCTCTAAAATCCCTAAACCTATGGTCTGTGAGAGGAGAATGAGTCTCTAATAATCCCTAAACCTATGGTCTGTGAGAGGAGAATGAGTCTCTAATAATCCCTAAACCTATGGTCTGTGAGAGGAGAATGAGTCTCTAATAATCCCTAAACCTATGGTCTGTGAGAGGAGAATGAGTCTCTAATAATCCCTAAACCTATGGTCTGTGAGAGGAGAATGAGTCTCTAATAATCCCTAAACCTATGGTCTGTGAGAGGAGAATGAGTCTCTAATAATCCCTAAACCTATGGTCTGTGAGAGGAGAATGAGTCTCTAATAATCCCTAAACCTATGGTCTGTGAGAGGAGAATGAGTCTCTAATAATCCCTAAACCTATGGTCTGTGAGAGGAGAATGAGTCTCTAATAATCCCTAAACCTATGGTCTGTGAGAGGAGAATGAGTCTCTAATAATCCCTAAACCTATGGTCTGTGAGAGGAGAATGAGTCTCTAATAATCCCTAAACCTATGGTCTGTGAGAGGAGAATGAGTCTCTAATAATCCCTAAACCTATGGTCTGTGAGAGGAGAATGAGTCTCTAATAATCCCTAAACCTATGGTCTGTGAGAGGAGAATGAATCCCTAAACCTATGGTCTGTGAGAGGAGAATGAGTCTCTAATAATCCCTAAACCTATGGTCTGTGAGAGGAGAATGAGTCTCTAATAATCCCTAAACCTATGGTCTGTGAGAGGAGAATGAGTCTCTAAAATCCCTAAACCTATGGTCTGTGAGAGGAGAATGAGTCTCTAATAATCCCTAAACCTATGGTCTGTGAGAGGAGAATGAGTCTCTAATAATCCCTAAACCTATGGTCTGTGAGAGGAGAATGAGTCTCTAATAATCCCTAAACCTATGGTCTGTGAGAGGAGAATGAGTCTCTAATAATCCCTAAACCTATGGTCTGTGAGAGGAGAATGAATCCCTAAACCTTTGGTCTGTGAGAGGAGAATGAGTCTCTAATAATCCCTAAACCTATGGTCTGTGAGAGGAGAATGAGTCTCTAATAATCCCTAAACCTATGGTCTGTGAGAGGAGAATGAGTCTCTAAAATCCCTAAACCTATGGTCTGTGAGAGGAGAATGAGTCTCTAATAATCCCTAAACCTATGGTCTGTGAGAGGAGAATGAGTCTCTAATAATCCCTAAACCTATGGTCTGTGAGAGGAGAATGAGTCTCTAATAATCCCTAAACCTATGGTCTGTGAGAGGAGAATGAGTCTCTAATAATCCCTAAACCTATGGTCTGTGAGAGGAGAATGAGTCTCTAATAATCCCTAAACCTATGGTCTGTGAGAGGAGAATGAGTCTCTAATAATCCCTAAACCTATGGTCTGTGAGAGGAGAATGAGTCTCTAATAATCCCTAAACCTATGGTCTGTGAGAGGAGAATGAGTCTCTAATAATCCCTAAACCTATGGTCTGTGAGAGGAGAATGAGTCTCTAATAATCCCTAAACCTATGGTCTGTGAGAGGAGAATGAGTCTCTAAAATCCCTAAACCTATGGTCTGTGAGAGGAGAATGAGTCTCTAATAATCCCTAAACCTATGGTCTGTGAGAGGAGAATGAGTCTCTAATAATCCCTAAACCTATGGTCTGTGAGAGGAGAATGAGTCTCTAATAATCCCTAAACCTATGGTCTGTGAGAGGAGAATGAGTCTCTAATAATCCCTAAACCTATGGTCTGTGAGAGGAGAATGAGTCTCTAATAATCCCTAAACCTATGGTCTGTGAGAGGAGAATGAGTCTCTAATAATCCCTAAACCTATGGTCTGTGAGAGGAGAATGAGTCTCTAATAATCCCTAAACCTATGGTCTGTGAGAGGAGAATGAGTCTCTAATAATCCCTAAACCTATGGTCTGTGAGAGGAGAATGAGTCTCTAATAATCCCTAAACCTATGGTCTGTGAGAGGAGAATGAGTCTCTAATAATCCCTAAACCTATGGTCTGTGAGAGGAGAATGAGTCTCTAAAATTCCTAAACCTATGGTCTGTGAGAGGAGAATGAGTCTCTAATAATCCCTAAACCTATGGTCTGTGAGAGGAGAATGAGTCTCTAATAATCCCTAAACCTATGGTCTGTGAGAGGAGAATGAGTCTCTAATAATCCCTAAACCTATGGTCTGTGAGAGGAGAATGAGTCTCTAATAATCCCTAAACCTATGGTCTGTGAGAGGAGAATGAGTCTCTAATAATCCCTAAACCTATGGTCTGTGAGAGGAGAATGAGTCTCTAATAATCCCTAAACCTATGGTCTGTGAGAGGAGAATGAATCCCTAAACCTATGGTCTGTGAGAGGAGAATGAGTCTCTAATAATCCCTAAACCTATGGTCTGTGAGAGGAGAATGAGTCTCTAATAATCCCTAAACCTATGGTCTGTGAGAGGAGAATGAGTCTCTAATAATCCCTAAACCTATGGTCTGTGAGAGGAGAATGAGTCTCTAATAATCCCTAAACCTATGGTCTGTGAGAGGAGAATGAGTCTCTAATAATCCCTAAACCTATGGTCTGTGAGAGGAGAATGAGTCTCTAATAATCCCTAAACCTATGGTCTGTGAGAGGAGAATGAGTCTCTAATAATCCCTAAACCTATGGTCTGTGAGAGGAGAATGAATCCCTAAACCTATGGTCTGTGAGAGGAGAATGAGTCTCTAATAATCCCTAAACCTATGGTCTGTGAGAGGAGAATGAGTCTCTAATAATCCCTAAACCTATGGTCTGTGAGAGGAGAATGAGTCTCTAAAATCCCTAAACCTATGGTCTGTGAGAGGAGAATGAGTCTCTAATAATCCCTAAACCTATGGTCTGTGAGAGGAGAATGAGTCTCTAATAATCCCTAAACCTATGGTCTGTGAGAGGAGAATGAGTCTCTAATAATCCCTAAACCTATGGTCTGTGAGAGGAGAATGAGTCTCTAATAATCCCTAAACCTATGGTCTGTGAGAGGAGAATGAGTCTCTAATAATCCCTAAACCTATGGTCTGTGAGAGGAGAATGAGTCTCTAAAATCCCTAAACCTATGGTCTGTGAGAGGAGAATGAGTCTCTAATAATCCCTAAACCTATGGTCTGTGAGAGGAGAATGAGTCTCTAATAATCCCTAAACCTATGGTCTGTGAGAGGAGAATGAGTCTCTAATAATCCCTAAACCTATGGTCTGTGAGAGGAGAATGAGTCTCTAATAATCCCTAAACCTATGGTCTGTGAGAGGAGAATGAGTCTCTAATAATCCCTAAACCTATGGTCTGTGAGAGGAGAATGAGTCTCTAATAATCCCTAAACCTATGGTCTGTGAGAGGAGAATGAGTCTCTAAAATCCCTAAACCTATGGTCTGTGAGAGGAGAATGAGTCTCTAATAATCCCTAAACCTATGGTCTGTGAGAGGAGAATGAGTCTCTAATAATCCCTAAACCTATGGTCTGTGAGAGGAGAATGAGTCTCTAAAATCCCTAAACCTATGGTCTGTGAGAGGAGAATGAGTCTCTAATAATCCCTAAACCTATGGTCTGTGAGAGGAGAATGAGTCTCTAATAATCCCTAAACCTATGGTCTGTGAGAGGAGAATGAGTCTCTAATAATCCCTAAACCTATGGTCTGTGAGAGGAGAATGAGTCTCTAATAATCCCTAAACCTATGGTCTGTGAGAGGAGAATGAGTCTCTAATAATCCCTAAACCTATGGTCTGTGAGAGGAGAATGAGTCTCTAAAATCCCTAAACCTATGGTCTGTGAGAGGAGAATGAGTCTCTAATAATCCCTAAACCTATGGTCTGTGAGAGGAGAATGAGTCTCTAATAATCCCTAAACCTATGGTCTGTGAGAGGAGAATGAGTCTCTAATAATCCCTAAACCTATGGTCTGTGAGAGGAGAATGAGTCTCTAATAATCCCTAAACCTATGGTCTGTGAGAGGAGAATGAGTCTCTAATAATCCCTAAACCTATGGTCTGTGAGAGGAGAATGAGTCTCTAATAATCCCTAAACCTATGGTCTGTGAGAGGAGAATGAATCCCTAAACCTATGGTCTGTGAGAGGAGAATGAGTCTCTAATAATCCCTAAACCTATGGTCTGTGAGAGGAGAATGAGTCTCTAATAATCCCTAAACCTATGGTCTGTGAGAGGAGAATGAGTCTCTAATAATCCCTAAACCTATGGTCTGTGAGAGGAGAATGAATCCCTAAACCTATGGTCTGTGAGAGGAGAATGAGTCTCTAATAATCCCTAAACCTATGGTCTGTGAGAGGAGAATGAGTCTCTAAAATCCCTAAACCTATGGTCTGTGAGAGGAGAATGAGTCTCTAATAATCCCTAAACCTATGGTCTGTGAGAGGAGAATGAGTCTCTAATAATCCCTAAACCTATGGTCTGTGAGAGGAGAATGAGTCTCTAATAATCCCTAAACCTATGGTCTGTGAGAGGAGAATGAGTCTCTAATAATCCCTAAACCTATGGTCTGTGAGAGGAGAATGAGTCTCTAATAATCCCTAAACCTATGGTCTGTGAGAGGAGAATGAGTCTCTAATAATCCCTAAACCTATGGTCTGTGAGAGGAGAATGAATCCCTAAACCTATGGTCTGTGAGAGGAGAATGAGTCTCTAATAATCCCTAAACCTATGGTCTGTGAGAGGAGAATGAGTCTCTAATAATCCCTAAACCTATGGTCTGTGAGAGGAGAATGAGTCTCTAATAATCCCTAAACCTATGGTCTGTGAGAGGAGAATGAATCCCTAAACCTTTGGTCTGTGAGAGGAGAATGAGTCTCTAATAATCCCTAAACCTATGGTCTGTGAGAGGAGAATGAGTCTCTAATAATCCCTAAACCTATGGTCTGTGAGAGGAGAATGAGTCTCTAAAATCCCTAAACCTATGGTCTGTGAGAGGAGAATGAGTCTCTAATAATCCCTAAACCTATGGTCTGTGAGAGGAGAATGAGTCTCTAATAATCCCTAAACCTATGGTCTGTGAGAGGAGAATGAGTCTCTAATAATCCCTAAACCTATGGTCTGTGAGAGGAGAATGAGTCTCTAATAATCCCTAAACCTATGGTCTGTGAGAGGAGAATGAGTCTCTAATAATCCCTAAACCTATGGTCTGTGAGAGGAGAATGAGTCTCTAATAATCCCTAAACCTATGGTCTGTGAGAGGAGAATGAGTCTCTAATAATCCCTAAACCTATGGTCTGTGAGAGGAGAATGAGTCTCTAATAATCCCTAAACCTATGGTCTGTGAGAGGAGAATGAGTCTCTAATAATCCCTAAACCTATGGTCTGTGAGAGGAGAATGAGTCTCTAATAATCCCTAAACCTATGGTCTGTGAGAGGAGAATGAGTCTCTAATAATCCCTAAACCTATGGTCTGTGAGAGGAGAATGAATCCCTAAACCTTGGTCTGTGAGAGGAGAATGAGTCTCTAATAATCCCTAAACCTATGGTCTGTGAGAGGAGAATGAGTCTCTAATAATCCCTAAACCTATGGTCTGTGAGAGGAGAATGAGTCTCTAATAATCCCTAAACCTATGGTGTGTGAGAGGAGAATGAGTCTCTAATAATCCCTAAACCTAGGGTCTGTGAGAGGAGAATGAGTCTCTAATAATCCCTAAACCTATGGTCTGTGAGAGGAGAATGAGTCTCTAAAATCCCTAAACCTATGGTCTGTGAGAGGAGAATGAGTCTCTAATAATCCCTAAACCTATGGTCTGTGAGAGGAGAATGAATCCCTAAACCTATGGTCTGTGAGAGGAGAATGAGTCTCTAATAATCCCTAAACCTATGGTCTGTGAGAGGAGAATGAGTCTCTAATAATCCCTAAACCTATGGTCTGTGAGAGGAGAATGAGTCTCTAATAATCCCTAAACCTATGGTCTGTGAGAGGAGAATGAATCCCTAAACCTTTGGTCTGTGAGAGGAGAATGAGTCTCTAATAATCCCTAAACCTATGGTCTGTGAGAGGAGAATGAGTCTCTAATAATCCCTAAACCTATGGTCTGTGAGAGGAGAATGAGTCTCTAAAATTCCCTAAACCTATGGTGTGTGAGAGGAGATTGAGTCTCTAATAATGCATAAACCTATGGTCTGTGAGATGAGAATGAGTCTTAATAATCCCTAAAGCTATGGTCGGTGGAGGAGAATGAGTCTCCAATAATCCCTAAACCTATGGTCGGTGGAGGAGAATGAGTCTATAATAATCCATAAACCTATGGTCTGTGAGAGGAGAGTGAGTCTCTAATAATCCCGAAACCTATGGTCTGTGATGTTGAGAATGAGTCTCTAATAATCCCGAAACCTATGGTCTTTGAGAGGAGAATGAGTCTCTAACAATCCCTAAACCTATGGTTTGTGAGAGGAGAATGAGTCTCTAAAATTCCCTAAACCTACGGTCTGTGAGAGGAGAGTGAGTCTCTAATAATCCCTAAACCTATGGTCTTTGAGAGGAGAATGAATCCCTAGTAATCCCTAAACCTATGGTCTGTGAGAGGAGAATGAGTCTCTAATAATCTCTAATCCTATGGTCTGTGAGAGGAGAATGAGTCTCTAATAATCCCTAAACCTATGGTCTGTGAGAGGAGAATGAGTCTCTAATAATCTCTAATCCTATGGTCTGTGAGAGGAGAATGAGTCTCTAATAATCCCTAAACCTATGGTCTGTGAGAGGAGAATGAATCCCTAAACCTTTGGTCTGTGAGATGAGAATGAGTCTCTAATAATCCCTAAACCTATGGTCTGTGAGAGGAGAATGAGTCTCTGATAATCCCTAAACCTATGGTCTGTGAGAGGAGAGTGAGTCTCTAATAATCCCTAAACCTATGGTTTGTGAGAGGAGAATGAGTCTCTAAAATTCCCTAAACCTACGGTCTGTGAGAGGAGAGTGAGTCTCTAATAATCCCTAAACCTATGGTTTGTGAGAGGAGAATGAGTCTCTAAAATTCCCTAAACCTACGGTCTGTGAGAGGAGAGTGAGTCTCTAATAATCCCTAAAACCTATGGTCTTTGAGAGGAGGAATGAATCCCTAGTAATCCCTAAACTATGGTCTGTGAGAGGAAAATGAGTCTCTAATAATCCCTAAACCTATGGTCTGTGAGAGGAGAATGAGTCTCTAATAATCTCTAATCCTATGGTCTGTGAGAGGAGAATGAGTCTCTAATAATCCCTAAACCTATGGTCTGTGAGAGGAGAGTGAGTCTCTAATAATCCCTAAACCTATGGTTTGTGAGAGGAGAATAAGTCTCTAAAATTCCCTAAACCTACGGTCTGTGAGAGGAGAGTGAGTCTCTAATAATCCCTAAACCTATGGTCTTTGAGAGGAGAATGAATCCCTAGTAATCCCTAAACCTATGGTCTGTGAGAGGAAAATGAGTCTCTAATAATCCCTAAACCTATGGTCTGTGAGAGGAGAATGAATGCCTAAACCTTTGGTCTGTGAGAGGAGAATGAGTCTCAAAATTCCCTAAACCTATGGTCTGTGAGAGGAGAATGAGTCTCTAATAATCCCTAAACCTATGGTCTGTGAGAGGAGTATGAGTCTCTAATAATCCCTAAACCTATGGTCTGTGAGAGGAGAATGAGTCTCTAATAATCTCTAATCCTATGGTCTGTGAGAGGAGAATGAGTCTCTAATAATCCCTAAACCTATGGTCTGTGAGAGGAAAATGAGTCTCTAATAATCTCTAATCCTATGGTCTGTGAGAGGAGAATGCAGTCTCTAATAATCCCTAAACCTATGGTCTGTGAGAGGAGAATGAATCCCTAAACCTTTGTCTGTGAGATGAGAATGAGTCTCTAATAATCCCTAAACCTATGGTGTGTGAGGGAGATTGAGTCTCTAATAATGCATAAACCTATGGTCTGTGAGATGAGAATGAGTCTTAATATTCCCTAAACCTATGGTCTGTGAGAGGAGAATGAATCCCTAAACCTTTGTCTGTGAGAGGAGAATGAGTCCCTAATAATCCCTAAACCTATGGTCTGTGAGAGGAGAATGAGTCTCTGATAATCCCTAAACCTATGGTCTGTGAGAGGAGAATGAGTCTCTAAAATTCCCTAAACCTATGGTGTTGAGAGGAGATTGAGTCTCTAATAATGCAAAACCTATGGTCTGTGAGATGAGAATGAGTCTTAAAATCCCTAAACTATGTCGGTGGAGGAGAATGAGTCTCCAATAATCCCTAAACCTATGTCGGTGGAGGAGAATGAGTCTATAATAATCCATAAACCTATGGTCTGTGAGAGGAGAGTGAGTCTCTAATAATCCCGAAACCTATGGTCTGTGATGTGAGAATGAGTCTCTATAATCCCGAAACCTATGGTCTTTGAGAGGAGAATGAGTCTCTAACAATCCCTAAACCTATGTTTGTGAGAGGAGAATGAGTTTCCTAAAATTCCCTAAACCTACGGTCTGTGAGAGGAGAGTGAGTCTCTAATAATCCCTAAACCTATGGTCTTTGAGAGGAGAATGATCCCTAGTAATCCCTAAACCTATGGTCTGTGAGAGGAGAATGAGTCTCTAATAATCTCTAATCCTATGGTCTGTGAGGGAGAATGAGTCTCTAATAATCCCTAAACCTATGGTCTGTGAGAGGAGAATGAGTCTCTAATAATCCCTAAACCTATGGTCTGTGAGAGGAGAATGAGTCTCTAATAATCCCTAAACCTATGGTCTGTGAGAGGAGAATGAGTCTCTAATAATCCCTAAACCTATGGTCTGTGAGAGGAGAATGAGTCTCTAAAATCCCTAAACCTATGGTCTGTGAGAGGAGAGTGAGTCTCTAATAATCCCTAAACCTATGGTCTTTGAGAGGAGAATGAATCCCTAGTAATCCCTAAACCTATGGTCTGTGAGAGGAAAATGAGTCTCTAATAATCCCTAAACCTATGGTCTGTGAGAGGAGAATGAATCCCTAAACCTTTGGTCTGTGAGAGGAGAATGAGTCTCAAATTCCCTAAACCTATGGTCTGTGAGAGGAGAATGAGTCTCTAATAATCCCTAAACCTATGGTCTGTGAGAGGAGAATGAGTCTCTAATAATCCCTAAACCTATGGTCTGTGAGAGGAGAATGAGTCTCTAATAATCCCTAAACCTAGGGTCTGTGAGAGGAGAATGAGTCTCTAATAATCCCTAAACCTATGGTCTGTGAGAGGAGAATGAGTCTCTAAAAATCCCTAAACCTATGGTCTGTGAGAGGAGAATGAGTCTCTAATAATCCCTAAACCTATGGTCTGTGAGAGGAGAATGAATCCCTAAACCTTTGGTCTGTGAGAGGAGAATGAGTCTCTAATAATCCCTAAACCTATGGTGTGTGAGAGGAGATTGAGTCTCTAATAATGCATAAACCTATGGTCTGTGAGATGAGAATGAGTCTTTAATAATTCCCTAAACCTATGGTCTGTGAGAGGAGAATGAATCCCTAAACCTTTGGTCTGTGAGAGGAGAATGAGTCTCTAATAATCCCTAAACCTATGGTCTGTGAGAGGAGAATGAGTCTCTAATAATCCCTAAACCTATGGTCTGTGAGAGGAGAATGAGTCTCTAAAATCCCTAAACCTATGGTCTGTGAGAGGAGATTGAGTCTCTAATAATGCATAAACCTATGGTCTGTGAGATGAGAATGAGTCTTTAATAATCCCTAAAGCTATGGTCGGTGGAGGAGAATGAGTCTCCAATAATCCCTAAACCTATGGTCGGTGAGGAGAATGAGTCTATAATAATCCATAAACCTATGGTCTGTGAGAGGAGAATGAGTCTCTAATAATCCCTAAACCTATGGTCTGTGAGAGGAGAATGAGTCTCTAATAATCCCTAAACCTATGGTCTTTGAGAGGAGAATGAGTCTCTAACAATCCCTAAACCTATGGTTTGTGAGAGGAGAATGAGTCTCTAAAATTCCCTAAACCTACGGTCTGTGAGAGGAGAGTGAGTCTCTAATAATCCCTAAACCTATGGTCTTTGAGAGGAGAATGAGTCCCTAGTAATCCCTAAACCTATGGTCTGTGAGAGGAGAATGAGTCTCTAATAATCTCTAATCCTATGGTCTGTGAGAGGAGAATGAGTCTCTAATAATCCCTAAACCTATGGTCTGTGAGAGGAGAATGAGTCTCTAATAATCCCTAAACCTATGGTCTGTGAGAGGAGAATGAGTCTCTAATAATCCCTAAACCTATGGTCTGTGAGAGGAGAATGAATCCCTAAACCTTTGGTCTGTGAGAGGAGAATGAGTCTCTAATAATCCCTAAACCTATGGTCTGTGAGAGGAGAATGAGTCTCTAATAATCCCTAAACCTATGGTCTGTGAGAGGAGAATGAGTCTCTAATAATCCCTAAACCTATGGTCTGTGAGAGGAGAATGAGTCTCTAAAATCCCTAAACCTATGGTCTGTGAGAGGAGAATGAGTCTCTAATAATCCCTAAACCTATGGTCTGTGAGAGGAGAATGAGTCTCTAAAATTCCCTAAACCTACGGTCTGTGAGAGGAGAGTGAGTCTCTAATAATCCCTAAACCTATGGTCTTTGAGAGGAGAATGAATCCCTAGTAATCCCTAAACCTATGGTCTGTGAGAGGAAAATGAGTCTCTAATAATCCCTAAACCTATGGTCTGTGAGAGGAGAATGAATGCCTAAACCTTTGGTCTGTGAGAGGAGAATGAGTCTCAAAATTCCCTAAACCTATGGTCTGTGAGAGGAGAATGAGTCTCTAATAATCCCTAAACCTATGGTCTGTGAGAGGAGTATGAGTCTCTAATAATCCCTAAACCTATGGTCTGTGAGAGGAGAATGAGTCTCTAATAATCCTAAACCTATGGTCTGTGAGAGGAGAATGAGTCTCTAATAATCCCTAAACCTATGGTCTGTGAGAGGAGAATGAGTCTCTAATAATCCCTAAACCTATGGTCTGTGAGAGGAGAATGAGTCTCTAATAATCCCTAAACCTATGGTCTGTGAGAGGAGAATGAATCCCTAAACCTATGGTCTGTGAGAGGAGAATGAGTCTCTAATAATCCCTAAACCTATGGTCTGTGAGAGGAGAATGAGTCTCTAATAATCCCTAAACCTATGGTCTGTGAGAGGAGAATGAGTCTCTAATAATCCCTAAACCTATGGTCTGTGAGAGGAGAATGAATCCCTAAACCTTTGGTCTGTGAGAGGAGAATGAGTCTCTAATAATCCCTAAACCTATGGTCTGTGAGAGGAGAATGAGTCTCTAATAATCCCTAAACCTATGGTCTGTGAGAGGAGAATGAGTCTCTAAAATCCCTAAACCTATGGTCTGTGAGAGGAGAATGAGTCTCTAATAATCCATAAACCTATGGTCTGTGAGATGAGAATGAGTCTTAATAATCCCTAAACCTATGGTCTGTGAGGAGAATGAGTCTCTAATAATCCCTAAACCTATGGTCTGTGGAGGAGAATGAGTCTATAATAATCCCTAAACCTATGGTCTGTGAGAGGAGAGTGAGTCTCTAATAATCCCGAAACCTATGGTCTGTGAGAGGAGAATGAGTCTCTAATAATCCCTAAACCTATGGTATGTGAGAGGAGAATGAGTCTCTAATAATCCCTAAACCTATGGTCTGTGAGAGGAGAATGAGTCTCTAAAATCCCTCCCTAAACCTATGGTCTGTGAGAGGAGAATGAGTCTCTAATAATCCCTAAACCTATGGTCTGTGAGAGGAGAATGAGTCTCTAATAATCCCTAAACCTATGGTCTGTGAGAGGAGAATGAGTCTCTAATAATCTCTAAACCTATGGTCTGTGAGAGGAGAATGAGTCTCTAATAATCCCTAAACCTATGGTCTGTGAGAGGAGAATGAGTCTCTAATAATCCTAAACCTATGGTCTGTGAGAGGAGAATGAGTCTCTAATAATCCCTAAACCTATGGTCTGTGAGAGGAGAATGAATCCCTAAACCTTGGTCTGTGAGAGGAGAATGAGTCTCTAATAATCCCTAAACCTATGGTCTGTGAGAGGAGAATGAGTCTCTAATAATCCCTAAACCTATGGTCTGTGAGAGGAGAATGAGTCTCTAATAATCCCTAAACCTATGGTCTGTGAGAGGAGAATGAGTCTCTAATAATCCCTAAACCTATGGTCTGTGAGAGGAGAATGAGTCTCTAATAATCCCTAAACCTATGGTCTGTGAGAGGAGAATGAGTCTCTAATAATCCCTAAACCTATGGTCTGTGAGAGGAGAATGAATCCCTAAACCTTTGGTCTGTGAGAGGAGAATGAGTCTCTAATAATCCCTAAACCTATGGTCTGTGAGAGGAGAATGAGTCTCTATAATCCCTAAACCTATGGTCTGTGAGAGGAGAATGAGTCTCTAATAATCCCTAAACCTATGGTCTGTGAGAGGAGATTGAGTCTCTAATAATCCTAAACCTATGGTCTGTGAGAGGAGAATGAGTCTCTAATAATCCCTAAACCTATGGTCTGTGGAGGAGAATGAGTCTCTAATAATCCCTAAACCTATGGTCTGTGAGAGAGAATGAGTCTCTGATAATCCCTAAACCTATGGTCTGTGAGAGGAGAGTGAGTCTCTAATAATCCCTAAACCTATGGTTTGTGAGAGGAGAATGAGTCTCTAAAAATCCCTAAACCTACGGTCTGTGAGAGGAGAGTGAGTCTCTAATAATCCCTAAACCTATGGTTTGTGAGAGGAGAATGAGTCTCTAAAATTCCCTAAACCTACGGTCTGTGAGAGGAGAGTGAGTCTCTAATAATCCCTAAACCTATGGTCTTTGAGAGGAGAATGAATCCCTAGTAATCCCTAAACCTATGGTCTGTGAGAGGAAAATGAGTCTCTAATAATCCCTAAACCTATGGTCTGTGAGAGGAGAATGAGTCTCTAATAATCCCTAAACCTATGGTCTGTGAGAGGAGAATGAGTCTCTAATAATCCCTAAACCTATGGTCTGTGAGAGGAGAATGAGTCTCTAATAATCCCTAAACCTATGGTCTGTGAGAGGAGAATGAATCCCTAAACCTATGGTCTGTGAGAGGAGAATGAGTCTCTAATAATCCCTAAACCTATGGTCTGTGAGAGGAGAATGAGTCTCTAATAATCCCTAAACCTATGGTCTGTGAGAGGAGAATGAGTCTCTAATAATCCCTAAACCTATGGTCTGTGAGAGGAGAATGAGTCTCTAATAATCCCTAAACCTATGGTCTGTGAGAGGAGAATGAGTCTCTAATAATCCCTAAACCTATGGTCTGTGAGAGGAGAATGAGTCTCTAATAATCCCTAAACCTATGGTCTGTGAGAGGAGAATGAATCCCTAAACCTTGGTCTGTGAGAGGAGAATGAGTCTCTAATAATCCCTAAACCTATGGTCTGTGAGAGGAGAATGAGTCTCTAATAATCCCTAAACCTATGGTCTGTGAGAGGAGAATGAGTCTCTAATAATCCCTAAACCTATGGTCTGTGAGAGGAGAATGAGTCTCTAATAATCCCTAAACCTATGGTCTGTGAGAGGAGAATGAGTCTCTAATAATCCCTAAACCTATGGTCTGTGAGAGGAGAATGAGTCTCTAATAATCCCTAAACCTATGGTCTGTGAGAGGAGAATGAGTCTCTAATAATCCCTAAACCTATGGTCTGTGAGAGGAGAATGAGTCTCTAATAATCCCTAAACCTATGGTCTGTGAGAGGAGAATGAGTCTCTAATAATCCCTAAACCTATGGTCTGTGAGAGGAGAATGAGTCTCTAATAATCCCTAAACCTATGGTCTGTGAGAGGAGAATGAGTCTCTAATAATCCCTAAACCTATGGTCTGTGAGAGGAGAATGAATCCCTAAACCTATGGTCTGTGAGAGGAGAATGAGTCTCTAATAATCCCTAAACCTATGGTCTGTGAGAGGAGAATGAGTCTCTAATAATCCCTAAACCTATGGTCTGTGAGAGGAGAATGAGTCTCTAAAATCCCTAAACCTATGGTCTGTGAGAGGAGAATGAGTCTCTAATAATCCCTAAACCTATGGTCTGTGAGAGGAGAATGAGTCTCTAATAATCCCTAAACCTATGGTCTGTGAGAGGAGAATGAGTCTCTAATAATCCCTAAACCTATGGTCTGTGAGAGGAGAATGAGTCTCTAATAATCCCTAAACCTATGGTCTGTGAGAGGAGAATGAGTCTCTAATAATCCCTAAACCTATGGTCTGTGAGAGGAGAATGAGTCTCTAATAATCCCTAAACCTATGGTCTGTGAGAGGAGAATGAGTCTCTAATAATCCCTAAACCTATGGTCTGTGAGAGGAGAATGAGTCTCTAAAATCCCTAAACCTATGGTCTGTGAGAGGAGAATGAGTCTCTAATAATCCCTAAACCTATGGTCTGTGAGAGGAGAATGAGTCTCTAATAATCCCTAAACCTATGGTCTGTGAGAGGAGAATGAGTCTCTAATAATCCCTAAACCTATGGTCTGTGAGAGGAGAATGAGTCTCTAATAATCCCTAAACCTATGGTCTGTGAGAGGAGAATGAGTCTCTAATAATCCCTAAACCTATGGTCTGTGAGAGGAGAATGAGTCTCTAATAATCCCTAAACCTATGGTCTGTGAGAGGAGAATGAATCCCTAAACCTATGGTCTGTGAGAGGAGAATGAGTCTCTAATAATCCCTAAACCTATGGTCTGTGAGAGGAGAATGAGTCTCTAATAATCCCTAAACCTATGGTCTGTGAGAGGAGAATGAGTCTCTAATAATCCCTAAACCTATGGTCTGTGAGAGGAGAATGAGTCTCTAATAATCCCTAAACCTATGGTCTGTGAGAGGAGAATGAGTCTCTAATAATCCCTAAACCTATGGTCTGTGAGAGGAGAATGAGTCTCTAATAATCCCTAAACCTATGGTCTGTGAGAGGAGAATGAGTCTCTAATAATCCCTAAACCTATGGTCTGTGAGAGGAGAATGAGTCTCTAATAATCCCTAAACCTATGGTCTGTGAGAGGAAAATGAGTCTCTAATAATCCCTAAACCTATGGTCTGTGAGAGGAGAATGAATGCCTAAACCTTTGGTCTGTGAGAGGAGAATGAGTCTCAAAATTCCCTAAACCTATGGTCTGTGAGAGGAGAATGAGTCTCTAATAATCCCTAAACCTATGGTCTGTGAGAGGAGAATGAGTCTCTAATAATCCCTAAACCTATGGTCTGTGAGAGGAGAATGAGTCTCTAATAATCTCTAAACCTATGGTCTGTGAGAGGAGAATGAGTCTCTAATAATCCCTAAACCTATGGTCTGTGAGAGGAGAATGAGTCTCTAATAATCCCTAAACCTATGGTCTGTGAGAGGAGAATGAGTCTCTAATAATCCCTAAACCTATGGTCTGTGAGAGGAGAATGAATCCCTAAACCTATGGTCTGTGAGAGGAGAATGAGTCTCTAATAATCCCTAAACCTATGGTCTGTGAGAGGAGAATGAGTCTCTGATAATCCCTAAACCTATGGTCTGTGAGAGGAGAATGAGTCTCTAATAATCCCTAAACCTATGGTCTGTGAGAGGAGAATGAATCCCTAAACCTTGGTCTGTGAGAGGAGAATGAGTCTCTGATAATCCCTAAACCTATGGTCTGTGAGAGGAGAATGAGTCTCTAATAATCCCTAAACCTATGGTCTGTGAGAGGAGAATGAGTCTCTAATAATCTCTAATCCTATGGTCTGTGAGAGGAGAATGAGTCTCTAATAATCTCTAAACCTATGGTCTGTGAGAGGAGAATGAGTCTCTAATAATCTCTAATACTATGGTCGGTGGAGGAGAATGAGTCTCCAATAATCCCTAAACCTATGGTCGGTGGAGGAGAATGAGTCTATAATAATCCATAAACCTATGGTCTGTGAGAGGAGAGTGAGTCTCTAATAATCCCGAAACCTATGGTCTGTGATGGTGAGAATGAGTCTCTAATAATCCCGAAACCTATGGTCTTTGAGAGGAGAATGAGTCTCTAACAATCCCTAAACCTATGGTTTGTGAGAGGAGAATGAGTCTCTAAAATTCCCTAAACCTACGGTCTGTGAGAGGAGAGTGAGTCTCTAATAATCCCTAAACCTATGGTCTTTGAGAGGAGAATGAATCCCTAGTAATCCCTAAACCTATGGTCTGTGAGAGGAGAATGAGTCTCTAATAATCTCTAATCCTATGGTCTGTGAGAGGAGAATGAGTCTCTAATAATCCCTAAACCTATGGTCTGTGAGAGGAGAATGAGTCTCTAATAATCTCTAATCCTATGGTCTGTGAGAGGAGAATGAGTCTCTAATAATCCCTAAACCTATGGTCTGTGAGAGGAGAATGAATCCCTAAACCTTTGGTCTGTGAGAGGAGAATGAGTCTCTAATAATCCCTAAACCTATGGTCTGTGAGAGGAGAATGAGTCTCTAATAATCCCTAAACCTATGGTCTGTGAGAGGAGAATGAGTCTCTAATAATCCCTAAACCTATGGTCTGTGAGAGGAGAATGAGTCTCTAATAATCCCTAAACCTATGGTCTGTGAGAGGAGAATGAGTCTCTAATAATCCCTAAACCTATGGTCTGTGAGAGGAGAATGAGTCTCTAATAATCCCTAAACCTATGGTCTGTGAGAGGAGAATGAATCCCTAAACCTTTGGTCTGTGAGAGGAGAATGAGTCTCTAATAATCCCTAAACCTATGGTCTGTGAGAGGAGAATGAGTCTCTAATAATCCCTAAACCTATGGTCTGTGAGAGGAGAATGAGTCTCTAATAATCCCTAAACCTATGGTCTGTGAGAGGAGAATGAGTCTCTAATAATCCCTAAACCTATGGTCTGTGAGAGGAGAATGAGTCTCTAATAATCCCTAAACCTATGGTCTGTGAGAGGAGAATGAGTCTCTAATAATCCCTAAACCTATGGTCTGTGAGAGGAGAATGAGTCTCTAATAATCCCTAAACCTATGGTCTGTGAGAGGAGAATGAGTCTCTAATAATCCCTAAACCTATGGTCTGTGAGAGGAGAATGAGTCTCTAATAATCCCTAAACCTATGGTCTGTGAGAGGAGAATGAGTCTCTAATAATCCCTAAACCTATGGTCTGTGAGAGGAGAATGAGTCTCTAAAATCCCTAAATTTATGGTCTGTGAGAGGAGAATGAGTCTCTAATAATCCCTAAACCTATGGTCTGTGAGAGGAGTATGAGTCTCTAATAATCCCTAAACCTATGGTCTGTGAGAGGAGAATGAGTCTCTAATAATCTCTAAACCTATGGTCTGTGAGAGGAGAATGAGTCTCTAATAATCCCTAAACCTATGGTCTGTGAGAGGAGAATGAGTCTCTAATAATCTCTAAACCTATGGTCTGTGAGAGGAGAATGAGTCTCTAATAATCCCTAAACCTATGGTCTGTGAGAGGAGAATGAATCCCTAAACCTTGGTCTGTGAGAGGAGAATGAGTCTCTAATAATCCCTAAACCTATGGTCTGTGAGAGGAGAATGAGTCTCTAATAATCCCTAAACCTATGGTCTGTGAGAGGAGAATGAGTCTCTAATAATCCCTAAACCTATGGTCTGTGAGAGGAGAATGAGTCTCTAATAATCCCTAAACCTATGGTCTGTGAGAGGAGAATGAGTCTCTAATAATCCCTAAACCTATGGTCTGTGAGAGGAGAATGAGTCTCTAATAATCCCTAAACCTATGGTCTGTGAGAGGAGAATGAATCCCTAAACCTATGGTCTGTGAGAGGAGAATGAGTCTCTAATAATCCCTAAACCTATGGTCTGTGAGAGGAGAATGAGTCTCTAATAATCCCTAAACCTATGGTCTGTGAGAGGAGAATGAGTCTCTAATAATCCCTAAACCTATGGTCTGTGAGAGGAGAATGAGTCTCTAATAATCCCTAAACCTATGGTCTGTGAGAGGAGAATGAGTCTCTAATAATCCCTAAACCTATGGTCTGTGAGAGGAGAATGAGTCTCTAATAATCCCTAAACCTATGGTCTGTGAGAGGAGAATGAGTCTCTAATAATCCCTAAACCTATGGTCTGTGAGAGGAGAATGAGTCTCTAATAATCCCTAAACCTATGGTCTGTGAGAGGAGAATGAGTCTCTAATAATCCCTAAACCTATGGTCTGTGAGAGGAGAATGAGTCTCTAATAATCCCTAAACCTATGGTCTGTGAGAGGAGAATGAGTCTCTAATAATCCCTAAACCTATGGTCTGTGAGAGGAGAATGAGTCTCTAATAATCCCTAAACCTATGGTCTGTGAGAGGAGAATGAGTCTCTAATAATCCCTAAACCTATGGTCTGTGAGAGGAGAATGAGTCTCTAATAATCCCTAAACCTATGGTCTGTGAGAGGAGAATGAGTCTCTAATAATCCCTAAACCTATGGTCTGTGAGAGGAGAATGAGTCTCTAATAATCCTAAACCTATGGTCTGTGAGAGGAGAATGAGTCTCTAATAATCCCTAAACCTATGGTCTGTGAGAGGAGAATGAATCCCTAAACCTATGGTCTGTGAGAGGAGAATGAGTCTCTAATAATCCCTAAACCTATGGTCTGTGAGAGGAGAATGAGTCTCTAATAATCCCTAAACCTATGGTCTGTGAGAGGAGAATGAGTCTCTAAAATTCCCTAAACCTATGGTCTGTGAGAGGAGAATGAGTCTCTAATAATCCCTAAACCTATGGTCTGTGAGAGGAGAATGAGTCTCTAATAATCCCTAAACCTATGGTCTGTGAGAGGAGAATGAGTCTCTAATAATCCCTAAACCTATGGTCTGTGAGAGGAGAATGAGTCTCTAATAATCCCTAAACCTATGGTCTGTGAGAGGAGAATGAGTCTCTAATAATCCCTAAACCTATGGTCTGTGAGAGGAGAATGAGTCTCTAATAATCCCTAAACCTATGGTCTGTGAGAGGAGAATGAGTCTCTAATAATCCCTAAACCTATGGTCTGTGAGAGGAGAATGAGTCTCTAATAATCCCTAAACCTATGGTCTGTGAGAGGAGAATGAGTCTCTAATAATCCCTAAACCTATGGTCTGTGAGAGGAGAATGAGTCTCTAATAATCCCTAAACCTATGGTCTGTGAGAGGAGAATGAGTCTCTAATAATCCCTAAACCTATGGTCTGTGAGAGGAGAATGAGTCTCTAATAATCCCTAAACCTATGGTCTGTGAGAGGAGAATGAGTCTCTAATAATCCCTAAACCTATGGTCTGTGAGAGGAGAATGAGTCTCTAATAATCCCTAAACCTATGGTCTGTGAGAGGAGAATGAGTCTCTAATAATCCCTAAACCTATGGTCTGTGAGAGGAGAATGAGTCTCTAATAATCCCTAAACCTATGGTCTGTGAGAGGAGAATGAGTCTCTAATAATCCCTAAACCTATGGTCTGTGAGAGGAGAATGAGTCTCTAATAATCCCTAAACCTATGGTCTGTGAGAGGAGAATGAGTCTCTAATAATCCCTAAACCTATGGTCTGTGAGAGGAGAATGAGTCTCTAATAATCTCTAATCCTATGGTCTGTGAGAGGAGAATGAGTCTCTAATAATCCCTAAACCTATGGTCTGTGAGAGGAGAATGAATCCCTAAACCTATGGTCTGTGAGAGGAGAATGAGTCTCTAATAATCCCTAAACCTATGGTCTGTGAGAGGAGAATGAGTCTCTAAAATTCCCTAAACCTATGGTGTGTGAGAGGAGAATGAGTCTCTAATAATCCCTAAACCTATGGTCTGTGAGAGGAGAATGAGTCTCTAATAATCCCTAAACCTATGGTCTGTGAGAGGAGAATGAGTCTCTAATAATCCCTAAACCTATGGTCTGTGAGACGAGAATGAGTCTCTAATAATCCCTAAACCTATGGTCTGTGAGAGGAGAATGAGTCTCTAATAATCCCTAAACCTATGGTCTGTGAGAGGAGAATGAGTCTCTAATAATCCCTAAACCTATGGTCTGTGAGAGGAGAATGAGTCTCTAATAATCCCTAAACCTATGGTCTGTGAGAGGAGAATGAGTCTCTAATAATCCCTAAACCTATGGTCTGTGAGAGGAGAATGAGTCTCTAATAATCCCTAAACCTATGGTCTGTGAGAGGAGAATGAGTCTCTAATAATCCCTAAACCTATGGTCTGTGAGAGGAGAATGAGTCTCTAATAATCCCTAAACCTATGGTCTGTGAGAGGAGAATGAGTCTCTAATAATCCCTAAACCTATGGTCTGTGAGAGGAGAATGAGTCTCTAATAATCCCTAAACCTATGGTCTGTGAGAGGAGAATGATGATAATCCCTAAACCTATGGTCTGTGAGAGGAGAATGAGTCTCTAATAATCCCTAAACCTATGGTCTGTGAGAGGAGAATGAGTCTCTAATAATCCCTAAACCTATGGTCTGTGAGAGGAGAATGAGTCTCTAATAATCCCTAAACCTATGGTCTGTGAGAGGAGAATGAGTCTCTAATAATCTCTAAACCTATGGTCTGTGAGAGGAGAATGAGTCTCTAATAATCCCTAAACCTATGGTCTGTGAGAGGAGAATGAGTCTCTAATAATCTCTAAACCTATGGTCTGTGAGAGGAGAATGAGTCTCTAATAATCCCTAAACCTATGGTCTGTGAGAGGAGAATGAATCCCTAAACCTATGGTCTGTGAGAGGAGAATGAGTCTCTAATAATCCCTAAACCTATGGTCTGTGAGAGGAGAATGAGTCTCTAATAATCCCTAAACCTATGGTCTGTGAGAGGAGAATGAGTCTCTAATAATCCCTAAACCTATGGTCTGTGAGAGGAGAATGAGTCTCTAATAATCCCTAAACCTATGGTCTGTGAGAGGAGAATGAGTCTCTAATAATCCCTAAACCTATGGTCTGTGAGAGGAGAATGAGTCTCTATAATCCCTAAACCTATGGTCTGTGAGAGGAGAATGAGTCTCTAATAATCCCTAAACCTATGGTCTGTGAGAGGAGAATGAGTCTCTAATCCCTAAACCTATGGTCTGTGAGAGGAGAATGAGTCTCTAATAATCCCTAAACCTATGGTCTGTGAGAGGAGAATGAGTCTCTAATAATCCCTAAACCTATGGTCTGTGAGAGGAGAATGAGTCTCTAATAATCCCTAAACCTATGGTCTGTGAGAGGAGAATGAGTCTCTAATAATCCCTAAACCTATGGTCTGTGAGAGGAGAATGAGTCTCTAATAATCCCTAAACCTATGGTCTGTGAGAGGAGAATGAGTCTCTAATAATCCCTAAACCTATGGTCTGTGAGAGGAGAATGAGTCTCTAATAATCCCTAAACCTATGGTCTGTGAGAGGAGAATGAGTCTCTAATAATCCCTAAACCTATGGTCTGTGAGAGGAGAATGAGTCTCTAATAATCCCTAAACCTATGGTCTGTGAGAGGAGAATGAGTCTCTAATAATCCCTAAACCTATGGTCTGTGAGAGGAGAATGAGTCTCTAATAATCCCTAAACCTATGGTCTGTGAGAGGAGAATGAGTCTCTAATAATCCCTAAACCTATGGTCTGTGAGAGGAGAATGAGTCTCTAAAATCCCTAAACCTATGGTCTGTGAGAGGAGAATGAGTCTCTAATAATCCCTAAACCTATGGTCTGTGAGAGGAGAATGAGTCTCTAATAATCCCTAAACCTATGGTCTGTGAGAGGAGAATGAGTCTCTAATAATCCCTAAACCTATGGTCTGTGAGAGGAGAATGAGTCTCTAATAATCCCTAAACCTATGGTCTGTGAGAGGAGAATGAATCCTAAACCTTTGGTCTGTGAGAGGAGAATGAGTCTCTAATAATCCCTAAACCTATGGTCTGTGAGAGGAGAATGAGTCTCTGAAATCCCTAAACCTATGGTCTGTGAGAGGAGAATGAGTCTCTAAAATCCCTAAACCTATGGTCTGTGAGAGGAGAATGAGTCTCTAATAATCCCTAAACCTATGGTCTGTGAGAGGAGAATGAGTCTCTAATAATCCCTAAACCTATGGTCTGTGAGAGGAGAATGAGTCTCTAATAATCCCTAAACCTATGGTCTGTGAGAGGAGAATGAGTCTCTAATAATCCCTAAACCTATGGTCTGTGAGAGGAGAATGAGTCTCTAAAATCCCTAAACCTATGGTCTGTGAGAGGAGAATGAGTCTCTAATAATCCCTAAACCTATGGTCTGTGAGAGGAGAATGAGTCTCTAATAATCCCTAAACCTATGGTCTGTGAGAGGAGAATGAGTCTCTAATAATCCCTAAACCTATGGTCTGTGAGAGGAGAATGAGTCTCTAATAATCCCTAAACCTATGGTCTGTGAGAGGAGAATGAGTCTCTAATAATCCCTAAACCTATGGTCTGTGAGAGGAGAATGAGTCTCTAATAATCCCTAAACCTATGGTCTGTGAGAGGAGAATGAGTCTCTAATAATCCCTAAACCTATGGTCTGTGAGAGGAGAATGAGTCTCTAATAATCCCTAAACCTATGGTCTGTGAGAGGAGAATGAGTCTCTAAAATCCCTAAACCTATGGTCTGTGAGAGGAGAATGAGTCTCTAATAATCCCTAAACCTATGGTCTGTGAGAGGAGAATGAGTCTCTAATAATCCCTAAACCTATGGTCTGTGAGAGGAGAATGAGTCTCTAATAATCCCTAAACCTATGGTCTGTGAGAGGAGAATGAGTCTCTAATAATCCCTAAACCTATGGTCTGTGAGAGGAGAATGAGTCTCTAATAATCTCTAAACCTATGGTCTGTGAGAGGAGAATGAGTCTCTAATAATCCCTAAACCTATGGTCTGTGAGAGGAGAATGAATCCCTAAACCTATGGTCTGTGAGAGGAGAATGAGTCTCTAAATCCCTAAACCTATGGTCTGTGAGAGGAGAATGAGTCTCTAATAATCCCTAAACCTATGGTCTGTGAGAGGAGAATGAGTCTCTAATAATCCCTAAACCTATGGTCTGTGAGAGGAGAATGAGTCTCTAATAATCCCTAAACCTATGGTCTGTGAGAGGAGAATGAGTCTCTAATAATCCCTAAACCTATGGTCTGTGAGAGGAGAATGAGTCTCTAATAATCCCTAAACCTATGGTCTGTGAGAGGAGAATGAGTCTCTAATAATCCCTAAACCTATGGTCTGTGAGAGGAGAATGAATCCCTAAACCTATGGTCTGTGAGAGGAGAATGAGTCTCTAATAATCCCTAAACCTATGGTCTGTGAGAGGAGAATGAGTCTCTAAAATTCCCTAAACCTATGGTCTGTGAGAGGAGAATGAGTCTCTAATAATCCCTAAACCTATGGTCTGTGAGAGGAGAATGAGTCTCTAATAATCCCTAAACCTATGGTCTGTGAGAGGAGAATGAGTCTCTAATAATCCCTAAACCTATGGTCTGTGAGAGGAGAATGAGTCTCTAATAATCCCTAAACCTATGGTCTGTGAGAGGAGAATGAATCCCTAAACCTTTGGTCTGTGAGAGGAGAATGAGTCTCTAATAATCCCTAAACCTATGGTCTGTGAGAGGAGAATGAGTCTCTAATAATCCCTAAACCTATGGTCTGTGAGAGGAGAATGAGTCTCTAATAATCCCTAAACCTATGGTCTGTGAGAGGAGAATGAGTCTCTAATAATCTCTAAACCTATGGTCTGTGAGAGGAGAATGAGTCTCTAATAATCCCTAAACCTATGGTCTGTGAGAGGAGAATGAGTCTCTAATAATCCCTAAACCTATGGTCTGTGAGAGGAGAATGAGTCTCTAATAATCCCTAAACCTATGGTCTGTGAGAGGAGAATGAATCCCTAAACCTTTGGTCTGTGAGAGGAGAATGAGTCTCTAATAATCCCTAAACCTATGGTCTGTGAGAGGAGAATGAGTCTCTAATAATCCCTAAACCTATGGTCTGTGAGAGGAGAATGAGTCTCTAATAATCCCTAAACCTATGGTCTGTGAGAGGAGAATGAGTCTCTAATAATCCCTAAACCTATGGTCTGTGAGAGGAGAATGAGTCTCTAATAATCCCTAAACCTATGGTCTGTGAGAGGAGAATGAGTCTCTAATAATCCCTAAACCTATGGTCTGTGAGAGGAGAATGAATCCCTAAACCTTGGTCTGTGAGAGGAGAATGAGTCTCTAATAATCCCTAAACCTATGGTCTGTGAGAGGAGAATGAGTCTCAAAATTCCCTAAACCTATGGTCTGTGAGAGGAGAATGAGTCTCTAATAATCCCTAAACCTATGGTCTGTGAGAGGAGAATGAGTCTCTAATAATCCCTAAACCTATGGTCTGTGAGAGGAGAATGAGTCTCTAATAATCCCTAAACCTATGGTCTGTGAGAGGAGAATGAGTCTCTAATAATCCCTAAACCTATGGTCTGTGAGAGGAGAATGAGTCTCTAATAATCCCTAAACCTATGGTCTGTGAGAGGAGAATGAGTCTCTAATAATCCCTAAACCTATGGTCTGTGAGAGGAGAATGAATCCCTAAACCTATGGTCTGTGAGAGGAGAATGAGTCTCTAATAATCCCTAAACCTATGGTCTGTGAGAGGAGAATGAGTCTCTAATAATCCCTAAACCTATGGTCTGTGAGAGGAGAATGAGTCTCTAATAATCCCTAAACCTATGGTCTGTGAGAGGAGAATGAGTCTCTAATAATCCCTAAACCTATGGTCTGTGAGAGGAGAATGAATCCCTAAACCTATGGTCTGTGAGAGGAGAATGAGTCTCTAATAATCCCTAAACCTATGGTCTGTGAGAGGAGAATGAGTCTCTAATAATCCCTAAACCTATGGTCTGTGAGAGGAGAATGAGTCTCTAATAATCCCTAAACCTATGGTCTGTGAGAGGAGAATGAGTCTCTAATAATCCCTAAACCTATGGTCTGTGAGAGGAGAATGAGTCTCTAATAATCCCTAAACCTATGGTCTGTGAGAGGAGAATGAGTCTCTAATAATCCCTAAACCTATGGTCTGTGAGAGGAGAATGAGTCTCTAATAATCCCTAAACCTATGGTCTGTGAGAGGAGAATGAATCCCTAAACCTTTGGTCTGTGAGATGAGAATGAGTCTCTAATAATCCCTAAACCTATGGTCTGTGAGAGGAGTATGAGTCTCTAATAATCCCTAAACCTATGGTCTGTGAGAGGAGAATGAGTCTCTAATAATCTCTAATCCTATGGTCTGTGAGAGGAGAATGAGTCTCTAATAATCCCTAAACCTATGGTCTGTGAGAGGAGAATGAGTCTCTAATAATCTCTAAACCTATGGTCTGTGAGAGGAGAATGAGTCTCTAATAATCCCTAAACCTATGGTCTGTGAGAGGAGAATGAATCCCTAAACCTTTGGTCTGTGAGAGGAGAATGAGTCTCTAATAATCCCTAAACCTATGGTCTGTGAGAGGAGAATGAGTCTCAAAATTCCCTAAACCTATGGTCTGTGAGAGGAGAATGAGTCTCTAATAATCCCTAAACCTATGGTCTGTGAGAGGAGTATGAGTCTCTAATAATCCCTAAACCTATGGTCTGTGAGAGGAGAATGAGTCTCTAATAATCCCTAAACCTATGGTCTGTGAGAGGAGAATGAGTCTCTAATAATCCCTAAACCTATGGTCTGTGAGAGGAGAATGAGTCTCTAATAATCCCTAAACCTATGGTCTGTGAGAGGAGAATGAGTCTCTAATAATCCCTAAACCTATGGTCTGTGAGAGGAGAATGAATCCCTAAACCTATGGTCTGTGAGAGGAGAATGAGTCTCTAATAATCCCTAAACCTATGGTCTGTGAGAGGAGAATGAGTCTCTAATAATCCCTAAACCTATGGTCTGTGAGAGGAGAATGAGTCTCTAATAATCCCTAAACCTATGGTCTGTGAGAGGAGAATGAGTCTCTAATAATCCCTAAACCTATGGTCTGTGAGAGGAGAATGAGTCTCTAATAATCCCTAAACCTATGGTCTGTGAGAGGAGAATGAGTCTCTAATAATCCCTAAACCTATGGTCTGTGAGAGGAGAATGAGTCTCTAATAATCCCTAAACCTATGGTCTGTGAGAGGAGAATGAGTCTCTAATAATCCCTAAACCTATGGTCTGTGAGAGGAGAATGAGTCTCTAATAATCCCTAAACCTATGGTCTGTGAGAGGAGAATGAATCCCTAAACCTATGGTCTGTGAGAGGAGAATGAGTCTCTAATAATCCCTAAACCTATGGTCTGTGAGAGGAGAATGAGTCTCTAAATCCCTAAACCTATGGTCTGTGAGAGGAGAATGAGTCTCTAAAATCCCTAAACCTATGGTCTGTGAGAGGAGAATGAGTCTCTAATAATCCCTAAACCTATGGTCTGTGAGAGGAGAATGAGTCTCTAATAATCCCTAAACCTATGGTCTGTGAGAGGAGAATGAGTCTCTAAAATCCCTAAACCTATGGTCTGTGAGAGGAGAATGAGTCTCTAATAATCCCTAAACCTATGGTCTGTGAGAGGAGAATGAGTCTCTAATAATCCCTAAACCTATGGTCTGTGAGAGGAGAATGAGTCTCTAATAATCCCTAAACCTATGGTCTGTGAGAGGAGAATGAGTCTCTAATAATCCCTAAACCTATGGTCTGTGAGAGGAGAATGAGTCTCTAATAATCCCTAAACCTATGGTCTGTGAGAGGAGAATGAGTCTCTAAAATCCCTAAACCTATGGTCTGTGAGAGGAGAATGAGTCTCTAATAATCCCTAAACCTATGGTCTGTGAGAGGAGAATGAGTCTCTAATAATCCCTAAACCTATGGTCTGTGAGAGGAGAATGAGTCTCAAAATCCCTAAACCTATGGTCTGTGAGAGGAGAATGAGTCTCTAATAATCCCTAAACCTATGGTCTGTGAGAGGAGTATGAGTCTCTAATAATCCCTAAACCTATGGTCTGTGAGAGGAGAATGAGTCTCTAATAATCTCTAAACCTATGGTCTGTGAGAGGAGAATGAGTCTCTAATAATCCCTAAACCTATGGTCTGTGAGAGGAGAATGAGTCTCTAATAATCTCTAAACCTATGGTCTGTGAGAGGAAAATGAGTCTCTAATAATCCCTAAACCTATGGTCTGTGAGAGGAGAATGAATCCCTAAACCTTTGGTCTGTGAGAGGAGAATGAGTCTCTAATAATCCCTAAACCTATGGTCTGTGAGAGGAGAATGAGTCTCAAAATTCCCTAAACCTATGGTCTGTGAGAGGAGAATGAGTCTCTAATAATCCCTAAACCTATGGTCTGTGAGAGGAGTATGAGTCTCTAATAATCCCTAAACCTATGGTCTGTGAGAGGAGAATGAGTCTCTAATAATCCCTAAACCTATGGTCTGTGAGAGGAGAATGAGTCTCTAATAATCCCTAAACCTATGGTCTGTGAGAGGAGAATGAGTCTCTAATAATCTCTAATCCTATGGTCTGTGAGAGGAGAATGAGTCTCTAATAATCCCTAAACCTATGGTCTGTGAGAGGAGAATGAATCCCTAAACCTTTGGTCTGTGAGAGGAGAATGAGTCTCTAATAATCCCTAAACCTATGGTCTGTGAGAGGAGAATGAGTCTCTAAAATCCCTAAACCTATGGTCTGTGAGAGGAGAATGAGTCTCTAATAATCCCTAAACCTATGGTCTGTGAGAGGAGAATGAGTCTCTAATAATCCCTAAACCTATGGTCTGTGAGAGGAGAATGAGTCTCTAATAATCCCTAAACCTATGGTCTGTGAGAGGAGAATGAGTCTCTAATAATCCCTAAACCTATGGTCTGTGAGAGGAGAATGAATCCCTAAACCTTTGGTCTGTGAGAGGAGAATGAGTCTCTAATAATCCCTAAACCTATGGTCTGTGAGAGGAGAATGAGTCTCTAATAATCCCTAAACCTATGGTCTGTGAGAGGAGAATGAGTCTCTAATAATCCCTAAACCTATGGTCTGTCTCTTATACACATCTCCTAAACCTATGGTCTGTGAGAGGAGAATGAGTCTCTAATAATCCCTAAACCTATGGTCTGTGAGAGGAGAATGAGTCTCTAATAATCCCTAAACCTATGGTCTGTGAGAGGAGAATGAGTCTCTAATAATCCCTAAACCTATGGTCTGTGAGAGGAGAATGAATCCCTAAACCTATGGTCTGTGAGAGGAGAATGAGTCTCTAATAATCCCTAAACCTATGGTCTGTGAGAGGAGAATGAGTCTCTAATAATCCCTAAACCTATGGTCTGTGAGAGGAGAATGAGTCTCTAATAATCCCTAAACCTATGGTCTGTGAGAGGAGAATGAGTCTCTAATAATCCCTAAACCTATGGTCTGTGAGAGGAGAATGAGTCTCTAATAATCCCTAAACCTATGGTCTGTGAGAGGAGAATGAGTCTCTAATAATCCCTAAACCTATGGTCTGTGAGAGGAGAATGAGTCTCTAATAATCCCTAAACCTATGGTCTGTGAGAGGAGAATGAGTCTCTAATAATCCCTAAACCTATGGTCTGTGAGAGGAGAATGAATCCCTAAACCTATGGTCTGTGAGAGGAGAATGAGTCTCTAATAATCCCTAAACCTATGGTCTGTGAGAGGAGAATGAGTCTCTAATAATCCCTAAACCTATGGTCTGTGAGAGGAGAATGAGTCTCTAATAATCCCTAAACCTATGGTCTGTGAGAGGAGAATGAGTCTCTAATAATCCCTAAACCTATGGTCTGTGAGAGGAGAATGAGTCTCTAATAATCCCTAAACCTATGGTCTGTGAGAGGAGAATGAGTCTCTAATAATCCCTAAACCTATGGTCTGTGAGAGGAGAATGAGTCTCTAATAATCCCTAAACCTATGGTCTGTGAGAGGAGAATGAGTCTCTAATAATCCCTAAACCTATGGTCTGTGAGAGGAGAATGAGTCTCTAATAATCCCTAAACCTATGGTCTGTGAGAGGAGAATGAATCCCTAAACCTATGGTCTGTGAGAGGAGAATGAGTCTCTAATAATCCCTAAACCTATGGTCTGTGAGAGGAGAATGAGTCTCTGAAATCCCTAAACCTATGGTCTGTGAGAGGAGAATGAGTCTCTAAAATCCCTAAACCTATGGTCTGTGAGAGGAGAATGAGTCTCTAATAATCCCTAAACCTATGGTCTGTGAGAGGAGAATGAGTCTCTAATAATCCCTAAACCTATGGTCTGTGAGAGGAGAATGAGTCTCTAAAATCCCTAAACCTATGGTCTGTGAGAGGAGAATGAGTCTCTAATAATCCCTAAACCTATGGTCTGTGAGAGGAGAATGAGTCTCTAATAATCCCTAAACCTATGGTCTGTGAGAGGAGAATGAGTCTCTAATAATCCCTAAACCTATGGTCTGTGAGAGGAGAATGAGTCTCTAATAATCCCTAAACCTATGGTCTGTGAGAGGAGAATGAGTCTCTAATAATCCCTAAACCTATGGTCTGTGAGAGGAGAATGAGTCTCTAAAATCCCTAAACCTATGGTCTGTGAGAGGAGAATGAGTCTCTAATAATCCCTAAACCTATGGTCTGTGAGAGGAGAATGAGTCTCTAATAATCCCTAAACCTATGGTCTGTGAGAGGAGAATGAGTCTCAAAATTCCCTAAACCTATGGTCTGTGAGAGGAGAATGAGTCTCTAATAATCCCTAAACCTATGGTCTGTGAGAGGAGAATGAGTCTCTAATAATCCCTAAACCTATGGTCTGTGAGAGGAGAATGAGTCTCTAATAATCCCTAAACCTATGGTCTGTGAGAGGAGAATGAGTCTCTAATAATCCCTAAACCTATGGTCTGTGAGAGGAGAATGAGTCTCTAATAATCCCTAAACCTATGGTCTGTGAGAGGAGAATGAGTCTCTAATAATCCCTAAACCTATGGTCTGTGAGAGGAGAATGAATCCCTAAACCTTTGGTCTGTGAGAGGAGAATGAGTCTCTAATAATCCCTAAACCTATGGTCTGTGAGAGGAGAATGAGTCTCAAAATTCCCTAAACCTATGGTCTGTGAGAGGAGAATGAGTCTCTAATAATCCCTAAACCTATGGTCTGTGAGAGGAGAATGAGTCTCTAATAATCCCTAAACCTATGGTCTGTGAGAGGAGAATGAGTCTCTAATAATCCCTAAACCTATGGTCTGTGAGAGGAGAATGAGTCTCTAATAATCCCTAAACCTATGGTCTGTGAGAGGAGAATGAGTCTCTAATAATCTCTAATCCTATGGTCTGTGAGAGGAGAATGAGTCTCTAATAATCCCTAAACCTATGGTCTGTGAGAGGAGAATGAATCCCTAAACCTTTGGTCTGTGAGAGGAGAATGAGTCTCTAATAATCCCTAAACCTATGGTCTGTGAGAGGAGAATGAGTCTCTAAAATCCCTAAACCTATGGTCTGTGAGAGGAGAATGAGTCTCTAATAATCCCTAAACCTATGGTCTGTGAGAGGAGAATGAGTCTCTAATAATCCCTAAACCTATGGTCTGTGAGAGGAGAATGAGTCTCTAATAATCCCTAAACCTATGGTCTGTGAGAGGAGAATGAGTCTCTAATAATCCCTAAACCTATGGTCTGTGAGAGGAGAATGAATCCCTAAACCTTTGGTCTGTGAGAGGAGAATGAGTCTCTAATAATCCCTAAACCTATGGTCTGTGAGAGGAGAATGAGTCTCTAATAATCCCTAAACCTATGGTCTGTGAGAGGAGAATGAGTCTCTAATAATCCCTAAACCTATGGTCTGTGAGAGGAGAATGAGTCTCTAATAATCTCTAAACCTATGGTCTGTGAGAGGAGAATGAGTCTCTAATAATCCCTAAACCTATGGTCTGTGAGAGGAGAATGAATCCTAAACCTAAACCTTGGTCTGTGAGAGGAGAATGAGTCTCTAATAATCCCTAAACCTATGGTCTGTGAGAGGAGAATGAGTCTCTAAAATCCCTAAACCTATGGTCTGTGAGAGGAGAATGAGTCTCTAATAATCCCTAAACCTATGGTCTGTGAGAGGAGAATGAGTCTCTAATAATCCCTAAACCTATGGTCTGTGAGAGGAGAATGAGTCTCTAATAATCCCTAAACCTATGGTCTGTGAGAGGAGAATGAGTCTCTAATAATCCCTAAACCTATGGTCTGTGAGAGGAGAATGAATCCCTAAACCTATGGTCTGTGAGAGGAGAATGAGTCTCTAATAATCCCTAAACCTATGGTCTGTGAGAGGAGAATGAGTCTCTAATAATCCCTAAACCTATGGTCTGTGAGAGGAGAATGAGTCTCTAATAATCCCTAAACCTATGGTCTGTGAGAGGAGAATGAGTCTCTAAAATTCCCTAAACCTATGGTCTGTGAGAGGAGAGTGAGTCTCTAATAATCCCTAAACCTATGGTCTGTGAGAGGAGAATGAGTCTCTAATAATCCCTAAACCTATGGTCTGTGAGAGGAGAATGAGTCTCTAATAATCCCTAAACCTATGGTCTGTGAGAGGAGAATGAATCCCTAAACCTTTGGTCTGTGAGAGGAGAATGAGTCTCTAATAATCCCTAAACCTATGGTCTGTGAGAGGAGAATGAGTCTCTAATAATCCCTAAACCTATGGTCTGTGAGAGGAGAATGAGTCTCTAATAATCCCTAAACCTATGGTCTGTGAGAGGAGAATGAGTCTCTAATAATCCCTAAACCTATGGTCTGTGAGAGGAGAATGAGTCTCTAATAATCCCTAAACCTATGGTCTGTGAGAGGAGAATGAGTCTCTAATAATCCCTAAACCTATGGTCTGTGAGAGGAGAATGAATCCCTAAACCTATGGTCTGTGAGAGGAGAATGAGTCTCTAATAATCCCTAAACCTATGGTCTGTGAGAGGAGAATGAGTCTCTAAAATCCCTAAACCTATGGTCTGTGAGAGGAGAATGAGTCTCTAATAATCCCTAAACCTATGGTCTGTGAGAGGAGAATGAGTCTCTAATAATCCCTAAACCTATGGTCTGTGAGAGGAGAATGAGTCTCTAATAATCCCTAAACCTATGGTCTGTGAGAGGAGAATGAGTCTCTAATAATCCCTAAACCTATGGTCTGTGAGAGGAGAATGAGTCTCTAATAATCCCTAAACCTATGGTCTGTGAGAGGAGAATGAGTCTCTAATAATCCCTAAACCTATGGTCTGTGAGAGGAGAATGAATCCCTAAACCTTGGTCTGTGAGAGGAGAATGAGTCTCTAATAATCCCTAAACCTATGGTCTGTGAGAGGAGAATGAGTCTCTAATAATCCCTAAACCTATGGTCTGTGAGAGGAGAATGAGTCTCTAAAATCCCTAAACCTATGGTCTGTGAGAGGAGAATGAGTCTCTAATAATCCCTAAACCTATGGTCTGTGAGAGGAGAATGAGTCTCTAATAATCCCTAAACCTATGGTCTGTGAGAGGAGAATGAGTCTCTAATAATCCCTAAACCTATGGTCTGTGAGAGGAGAATGAGTCTCTAATAATCCCTAAACCTATGGTCTGTGAGAGGAGAATGAGTCTCTAATAATCCCTAAACCTATGGTCTGTGAGAGGAGAATGAGTCTCTAATAATCCCTAAACCTATGGTCTGTGAGAGGAGAATGAGTCTCTAAAATCCCTAAACCTATGGTCTGTGAGAGGAGAATGAGTCTCTAATAATCCCTAAACCTATGGTCTGTGAGAGGAGAATGAGTCTCTAATAATCCCTAAACCTATGGTCTGTGAGAGGAGAATGAGTCTCTAATAATCCTAAACCTATGGTCTGTGAGAGGAGAATGAGTCTCTAATAATCCCTAAACCTATGGTCTGTGAGAGGAGAATGAGTCTCTAATAATCTCTAAACCTATGGTCTGTGAGAGGAGAATGAGTCTCTAATAATCCCTAAACCTATGGTCTGTGAGAGGAGAATGAATCCCTAAACCTTTGGTCTGTGAGAGGAGAATGAGTCTCTAATAATCCCTAAACCTATGGTCTGTGAGAGGAGAATGAGTCTCTAAAATCCCTAAACCTATGGTCTGTGAGAGGAGAATGAGTCTCTAAAATTCCCTAAACCTATGGTGTGTGAGAGGAGAATGAGTCTCTAATAATCCCTAAACCTATGGTCTGTGAGAGGAGAATGAGTCTCTAATAATCCCTAAACCTATGGTCTGTGAGAGGAGAATGAGTCTCTAATAATCCCTAAACCTATGGTCTGTGAGAGGAGAATGAGTCTCTAATAATCCCTAAACCTATGGTCTGTGAGAGGAGAATGAGTCTCTAAAATCCCTAAACCTATGGTCTGTGAGAGGAGAATGAGTCTCTAATAATCCCTAAACCTATGGTCTGTGAGAGGAGAATGAGTCTCTAATAATCCCTAAACCTATGGTCTGTGAGAGGAGAATGAGTCTCTAATAATCCCTAAACCTATGGTCTGTGAGAGGAGAATGAGTCTCTAATAATCCCTAAACCTATGGTCTGTGAGAGGAGAATGAGTCTCTAATAATCCCTAAACCTATGGTCTGTGAGAGGAGAATGAGTCTCTAAAATTCCCTAAACCTACGGTCTGTGAGAGGAGAGTGAGTCTCTAATAATCCCTAAACCTATGGTCTGTGAGAGGAGAATGAGTCTCTAATAATCCCTAAACCTATGGTCTGTGAGAGGAGAATGAGTCTCAAAATTCCCTAAACCTATGGTCTGTGAGAGGAGAATGAGTCTCTAATAATCCCTAAACCTATGGTCTGTGAGAGGAGAATGAGTCTCTAATAATCCCTAAACCTATGGTCTGTGAGAGGAGAATGAGTCTCTAATAATCTCTAATCCTATGGTCTGTGAGAGGAGAATGAGTCTCTAATAATCCCTAAACCTATGGTCTGTGAGAGGAGAATGAATCCCTAAACCTTTGGTCTGTGAGAGGAGAATGAGTCTCTAATAATCCCTAAACCTATGGTCTGTGAGAGGAGAATGAGTCTCAAAATTCCCTAAACCTATGGTCTGTGAGAGGAGAATGAGTCTCTAATAATCCCTAAACCTATGGTCTGTGAGAGGAGTATGAGTCTCTAATAATCCCTAAACCTATGGTCTGTGAGAGGAGAATGAGTCTCTAATAATCCCTAAACCTATGGTCTGTGAGAGGAGAATGAGTCTCTAATAATCCCTAAACCTATGGTCTGTGAGAGGAGAATGAGTCTCTAATAATCCCTAAACCTATGGTCTGTGAGAGGAGAATGAGTCTCTAATAATCCCTAAACCTATGGTCTGTGAGAGGAGAATGAATCCCTAAACCTTTGGTCTGTGAGAGGAGAATGAGTCTCTAATAATCCCTAAACCTATGGTCTGTGAGAGGAGAATGAGTCTCTAATAATCCCTAAACCTATGGTCTGTGAGAGGAGAATGAGTCTCTAATAATCCCTAAACCTATGGTCTGTGAGAGGAGAATGAGTCTCTAATAATCCCTAAACCTATGGTCTGTGAGAGGAGAATGAGTCTCTAATAATCCCTAAACCTATGGTCTGTGAGAGGAGAATGAGTCTCTAATAATCCCTAAACCTATGGTCTGTGAGAGGAGAATGAGTCTCTAATAATCCCTAAACCTATGGTCTGTGAGAGGAGAATGAGTCTCTAATAATCCCTAAACCTATGGTCTGTGAGAGGAGAATGAGTCTCTAATAATCCCTAAACCTATGGTCTGTGAGAGGAGAATGAGTCTCTAAAATTCCCTAAACCTATGGTCTGTGAGAGGAGAATGAGTCTCTAATAATCCCTAAACCTATGGTCTGTGAGAGGAGAATGAGTCTCTAATAATCCCTAAACCTATGGTCTGTGAGAGGAGAATGAGTCTCTAATAATCTCTAATCCTATGGTCTGTGAGAGGAGAATGAGTCTCTAATAATCCCTAAACCTATGGTCTGTGAGAGGAGAATGAGTCTCTAATAATCTCTAATCCTATGGTCTGTGAGAGGAGAATGAGTCTCTAATAATCCCTAAACCTATGGTCTGTGAGAGGAGAATGAATCCCTAAACCTTTGGTCTGTGAGAGGAGAATGAGTCTCTAATAATCCCTAAACCTATGGTCTGTGAGAGGAGAATGAGTCTCTGAAATCCCTAAACCTATGGTCTGTGAGAGGAGAATGAGTCTCTAAAATTCCCTAAACCTATGGTCTGTGAGAGGAGAATGAGTCTCTAATAATCCCTAAACCTATGGTCTGTGAGAGGAGAATGAGTCTCTAATAATCCCTAAACCTATGGTCTGTGAGAGGAGAATGAGTCTCTAATAATCCCTAAACCTATGGTCTGTGAGAGGAGAATGAGTCTCTAATAATCCCTAAACCTATGGTCTGTGAGAGGAGAATGAGTCTCTAAAAATCCCTAAACCTATGGTCTGTGAGAGGAGAATGAGTCTCTAATAATCCCTAAACCTATGGTCTGTGAGAGGAGAATGAGTCTCTAATAATCCCTAAACCTATGGTCTGTGAGAGGAGAATGAGTCTCTAATAATCCCTAAACCTATGGTCTGTGAGAGGAGAATGAGTCTCTAATAATCCCTAAACCTATGGTCTGTGAGAGGAGAATGAGTCTCTAATAATCCCTAAACCTATGGTCTGTGAGAGGAGAATGAGTCTCTAAAATCCCTAAACCTATGGTCTGTGAGAGGAGAATGAGTCTCTAATAATCCCTAAACCTATGGTCTGTGAGAGGAGAATGAGTCTCTAATAATCCCTAAACCTATGGTCTGTGAGAGGAGAATGAGTCTCTAAAATCCCTAAACCTATGGTCTGTGAGAGGAGAATGAGTCTCTAATAATCCCTAAACCTATGGTCTGTGAGAGGAGAATGAGTCTCTAATAATCCCTAAACCTATGGTCTGTGAGAGGAGAATGAGTCTCTAATAATCTCTAAACCTATGGTCTGTGAGAGGAGAATGAGTCTCTAATAATCCCTAAACCTATGGTCTGTGAGAGGAGAATGAATCCCTAAACCTTTGGTCTGTGAGAGGAGAATGAGTCTCTAATAATCCCTAAACCTATGGTCTGTGAGAGGAGAATGAGTCTCTAATAATCCCTAAACCTATGGTCTGTGAGAGGAGAATGAGTCTCTAAAATCCCTAAACCTATGGTCTGTGAGAGGAGAATGAGTCTCTAATAATCCCTAAACCTATGGTCTGTGAGAGGAGAATGAGTCTCTAATAATCCCTAAACCTATGGTCTGTGAGAGGAGAATGAGTCTCTAATAATCCCTAAACCTATGGTCTGTGAGAGGAGAATGAGTCTCTAATAATCCCTAAACCTATGGTCTGTGAGAGGAGAATGAGTCTCTAATAATCCCTAAACCTATGGTCTGTGAGAGGAGAATGAGTCTCTAATAATCCCTAAACCTATGGTCTGTGAGAGGAGAATGAGTCTCTGAAATCCCTAAACCTATGGTCTGTGAGAGGAGAATGAGTCTCTAAAATCCCTAAACCTATGGTCTGTGAGAGGAGAATGAGTCTCTAATAATCCCTAAACCTATGGTCTGTGAGAGGAGAATGAGTCTCTAATAATCCCTAAACCTATGGTCTGTGAGAGGAGAATGAGTCTCTAATAATCCCTAAACCTATGGTCTGTGAGAGGAGAATGAGTCTCTAATAATCCCTAAACCTATGGTCTGTGAGAGGAGAATGAGTCTCTAAAATCCCTAAACCTATGGTCTGTGAGAGGAGAATGAGTCTCTAATAATCCCTAAACCTATGGTCTGTGAGAGGAGAATGAGTCTCTAATAATCCCTAAACCTATGGTCTGTGAGAGGAGAATGAGTCTCTAATAATCCCTAAACCTATGGTCTGTGAGAGGAGAATGAGTCTCTAATAATCCCTAAACCTATGGTCTGTGAGAGGAGAATGAGTCTCTAATAATCCCTAAACCTATGGTCTGTGAGAGGAGAATGAGTCTCTAAAATCCCTAAACCTATGGTCTGTGAGAGGAGAATGAGTCTCTAATAATCCCTAAACCTATGGTCTGTGAGAGGAGAATGAGTCTCTAATAATCCCTAAACCTATGGTCTGTGAGAGGAGAATGAGTCTCAAAATTCCCTAAACCTATGGTCTGTGAGAGGAGAATGAGTCTCTAATAATCCCTAAACCTATGGTCTGTGAGAGGAGAATGAGTCTCTAATAATCCCTAAACCTATGGTCTGTGAGAGGAGAATGAGTCTCTAATAATCTCTAAACCTATGGTCTGTGAGAGGAGAATGAGTCTCTAATAATCCCTAAACCTATGGTCTGTGAGAGGAGAATGAATCCCTAAACCTTTGGTCTGTGAGAGGAGAATGAGTCTCTAATAATCCCTAAACCTATGGTCTGTGAGAGGAGAATGAGTCTCAAAATTCCCTAAACCTATGGTCTGTGAGAGGAGAATGAGTCTCTAATAATCCCTAAACCTATGGTCTGTGAGAGGAGAATGAGTCTCTAATAATCCCTAAACCTATGGTCTGTGAGAGGAGAATGAGTCTCTAATAATCCCTAAACCTATGGTCTGTGAGAGGAGAATGAGTCTCTAATAATCCCTAAACCTATGGTCTGTGAGAGGAGAATGAGTCTCTAATAATCCCTAAACCTATGGTCTGTGAGAGGAGAATGAGTCTCTAATAATCCCTAAACCTATGGTCTGTGAGAGGAGAATGAATCCCTAAACCTTTGGTCTGTGAGAGGAGAATGAGTCTCTAATAATCCCTAAACCTATGGTCTGTGAGAGGAGAATGAGTCTCTAATAATCCCTAAACCTATGGTCTGTGAGAGGAGAATGAGTCTCTAATAATCCAAACCTATGGTCTGTGAGAGGAGAATGAGTCTCTAATAATCCCTAAACCTATGGTCTGTGGAGGAGAATGAGTCTCTAATAATCCCTAAACCTATGGTCTGTGGAGGAGAATGAGTCTCTAATAATCCCTAAACCTATGGTCTGTGAGAGGAGAATGAGTCTCTAATAATCCCTAAACCTATGGTCTGTGAGAGGAGAATGAGTCTCTAATAATCCCTAAACCTATGGTCTGTGAGAGGAGAATGAGTCTCTAATAATCCCTAAACCTATGGTCTGTGAGAGGAGAATGAGTCTCTAAAATTCCCTAAACCTATGGTCTGTGAGAGGAGAATGAGTCTCTAATAATCCCTAAACCTATGGTCTGTGAGAGGAGAATGAGTCCTAATAATCCCTAAACCTATGGTCTGTGAGAGGAGAATGAGTCTCTAATAATCTCTAATCCTATGGTCTGTGAGAGGAGAATGAGTCTCTAATAATCCCTAAACCTATGGTCTGTGAGAGGAGAATGAGTCTCTAATAATCCCTAAACCTATGGTCTGTGAGAGGAGAATGAGTCTCTAATAATCCCTAAACCTATGGTCTGTGAGAGGAGAATGAATCCCTAAACCTTTGGTCTGTGAGATGAGAATGAGTCTCTAATAATCCCTAAACCTATGGTCTGTGAGAGGAGAATGAGTCTCTAAAATCCCTAAACCTATGGTCTGTGAGAGGAGAATGAGTCTCTAAAATCCCTAAACCTATGGTCTGTGAGAGGAGAATGAGTCTCTAATAATCCCTAAACCTATGGTCTGTGAGAGGAGAATGAGTCTCTAATAATCCCTAAACCTATGGTCTGTGAGAGGAGAATGAGTCTCTAATAATCCCTAAACCTATGGTCTGTGAGAGGAGAATGAGTCTCTAATAATCCCTAAACCTATGGTCTGTGAGAGGAGAATGAGTCTCTAAAATTCCCTAAACCTATGGTCTGTGAGAGGAGAGTGAGTCTCTAATAATCCCTAAACCTATGGTCTGTGAGAGGAGAATGAGTCTCTAATAATCCCTAAACCTATGGTCTGTGAGAGGAGAATGAGTCTCTAATAATCCCTAAACCTATGGTCTGTGAGAGGAGAATGAGTCTCTAATAATCCCTAAACCTATGGTCTGTGAGAGGAGAATGAGTCTCTAATAATCCCTAAACCTATGGTCTGTGAGAGGAGAATGAGTCTCTAAAATCCCTAAACCTATGGTCTGTGAGAGGAGAATGAGTCTCTAATAATCCCTAAACCTATGGTCTGTGAGAGGAGAATGAGTTCTAATAATCCCTAAACCTATGGTCTGTGAGAGGAGAATGAGTCTCAAAATCCCTAAACCTATGGTCTGTGAGAGGAGAATGAGTCTCTAATAATCCCTAAACCTATGGTCTGTGAGAGGAGAATGAGTCTCTAATAATCCCTAAACCTATGGTCTGTGAGAGGAGAATGAGTCTCTAATAATCCCTAAACCTATGGTCTGTGAGAGGAGAATGAGTCTCTAATAATCCCTAAACCTATGGTCTGTGAGAGGAGAATGAGTCTCTAATAATCCTAAACCTATGGTCTGTGAGAGGAGAATGAGTCTCTAATAATCCCTAAACCTATGGTCTGTGAGAGGAGAATGAGTCTCTAATAATCCCTAAACTATGGTCTGTGAGAGGAGAATGAGTCTCTAATAATCCCTAAACCTATGGTCTGTGAGAGGAGAATGAATCCCTAAACCTTTGGTCTGTGAGAGGAGAATGAGTCTCTAATAATCCCTAAACCTATGGTCTGTGAGAGGAGAATGAGTCTCTAATAATCCCTAAACCTATGGTCTGTGAGAGGAGAATGAGTCTCTAATAATCCCTAAACCTATGGTCTGTGAGAGGAGAATGAGTCTCTAATAATCCCTAAACCTATGGTCTGTGAGAGGAGAATGAGTCTCTAATAATCCCTAAACCTATGGTCTGTGAGAGGAGAATGAGTCTCTAATAATCCCTAAACCTATGGTCTGTGAGAGGAGAATGAGTCTCTAATAATCCCTAAACCTATGGTCTGTGAGAGGAGAATGAGTCTCTAATAATCCCTAAACCTATGGTCTGTGAGAGGAGAATGAGTCTCTAATAATCCCTAAACCTATGGTCTGTGAGAGGAGAATGAGTCTCTAAAATCCCTAAACCTATGGTCTGTGAGAGGAGAATGAGTCTCTAATAATCCCTAAACCTATGGTCTGTGAGAGGAGAATGAGTCTCTAATAATCCCTAAACCTATGGTCTGTGAGAGGAGAATGAGTCTCTAATAATCTCTAATCCTATGGTCTGTGAGAGGAGAATGAGTCTCTAATAATCCCTAAACCTATGGTCTGTGAGAGGAGAATGAGTCTCTAATAATCCCTAAACCTATGGTCTGTGAGAGGAGAATGAGTCTCTAATAATCCCTAAACCTATGGTCTGTGAGAGGAGAATGAATCCCTAAACCTTTGGTCTGTGAGAGGAGAATGAGTCTCTAATAATCCCTAAACCTATGGTCTGTGAGAGGAGAATGAGTCTCTAAAATCCCTAAACCTATGGTCTGTGAGAGGAGAATGAGTCTCTAAAATTCCCTAAACCTATGGTCTGTGAGAGGAGAATGAGTCTCTAATAATCCCTAAACCTATGGTCTGTGAGAGGAGAATGAGTCTCTAATAATCCCTAAACCTATGGTCTGTGAGAGGAGAATGAGTCTCTAATAATCCCTAAACCTATGGTCTGTGAGAGGAGAATGAGTCTCTAATAATCCCTAAACCTATGGTCTGTGAGAGGAGAATGAGTCTCCTAATAATCCCTAAACCTATGGTCTGTGAGAGGAGAATGAGTCTCAAAATCCCTAAACCTATGGTCTGTGAGAGGAGAATGAGTCTCTAATAATCCCTAAACCTATGGTCTGTGAGAGGAGAATGAGTCTCTAATAATCCCTAAACCTATGGTCTGTGAGAGGAGAATGAGTCTCTAATAATCCCTAAACCTATGGTCTGTGAGAGGAGAATGAGTCTCTAATAATCCCTAAACCTATGGTCTGTGAGAGGAGAATGAGTCTCTAATAATCCCTAAACCTATGGTCTGTGAGAGGAGAATGAGTCTCTAATAATCCCTAAACCTATGGTCTGTGAGAGGAGAATGAATCCCTAAACCTTTGGTCTGTGAGAGGAGAATGAGTCTCTAATAATCCCTAAACCTATGGTCTGTGAGAGGAGAATGAGTCTCAAAATTCCCTAAACCTATGGTCTGTGAGAGGAGAATGAGTCTCTAATAATCCCTAAACCTATGGTCTGTGAGAGGAGTATGAGTCTCTAATAATCCCTAAACCTATGGTCTGTGAGAGGAGAATGAGTCTCTAATAATCCCTAAACCTATGGTCTGTGAGAGGAGAATGAGTCTCTAATAATCCCTAAACCTATGGTCTGTGAGAGGAGAATGAGTCTCTAATAATCCCTAAACCTATGGTCTGTGAGAGGAGAATGAGTCTCTAATAATCCCTAAACCTATGGTCTGTGAGAGGAGAATGAGTCTCTAATAATCCCTAAACCTATGGTCTGTGAGAGGAGAATGAGTCTCTAATAATCCCTAAACCTATGGTCTGTGAGAGGAGAATGAATCCCTAAACCTATGGTCTGTGAGAGGAGAATGAGTCTCTAATAATCCCTAAACCTATGGTCTGTGAGAGGAGAATGAGTCTCAAAATTCCCTAAACCTATGGTCTGTGAGAGGAGAATGAGTCTCTAATAATCCCTAAACCTATGGTCTGTGAGAGGAGAATGAGTCTCTAATAATCCCTAAACCTATGGTCTGTGAGAGGAGAATGAGTCTCTAATAATCTCTAAACCTATGGTCTGTGAGAGGAGAATGAGTCTCTAATAATCCCTAAACCTATGGTCTGTGAGAGGAGAATGAGTCTCTAATAATCCCTAAACCTATGGTCTGTGAGAGGAGAATGAGTCTCTAATAATCCCTAAACCTATGGTCTGTGAGAGGAGAATGAATCCTAAACCTATGGTCTGTGAGAGGAGAATGAGTCTCTAATAATCCCTAAACCTATGGTCTGTGAGAGGAGAATGAGTCTCTAATAATCCCTAAACCTATGGTCTGTGAGAGGAGAATGAGTCTCTAATAATCCCTAAACCTATGGTCTGTGAGAGGAGAATGAGTCTCTAATAATCCCTAAACCTATGGTCTGTGAGAGGAGAATGAGTCTCTAATAATCCCTAAACCTATGGTCTGTGAGAGGAGAATGAGTCTCTAATAATCCCTAAACCTATGGTCTGTGAGAGGAGAATGAGTCTCTAATAATCCCTAAACCTATGGTCTGTGAGAGGAGAATGAGTCTCTAATAATCCCTAAACCTATGGTCTGTGAGAGGAGAATGAGTCTCTAATAATCCCTAAACCTATGGTCTGTGAGAGGAGAATGAGTCTCTAATAATCCCTAAACCTATGGTCTGTGAGAGGAGAATGAGTCTCTAATAATCCCTAAACCTATGGTCTGTGAGAGGAGAATGAGTCTCTAATAATCCCTAAACCTATGGTCTGTGAGAGGAGAATGAATCCCTAAACCTATGGTCTGTGAGAGGAGAATGAGTCTCTAATAATCCCTAAACCTATGGTCTGTGAGAGGAGAATGAGTCTCTATAATCCCTAAACCTATGGTCTGTGAGAGGAGAATGAGTCTCTAAAATCCCTAAACCTATGGTCTGTGAGAGGAGAATGAGTCTCTAATAATCCCTAAACCTATGGTCTGTGAGAGGAGAATGAGTCTCTAATAATCCCTAAACCTATGGTCTGTGAGAGGAGAATGAGTCTCTAATAATCCCTAAACCTATGGTCGGTGAGAGAGAGAATGAGGTCTAAATAATCCCTAAACCTATGGTCTGTGAGAGGAGAATGAGTCTCTAATAATCCCTAAACCTATGGTCTGTGAGAGGAGATGAGTCTCTAATAATGCAAAACTATGGTCTGTGAGAGGAGAATGAGTCTCTAATAATCCCTAAACCTATGGTCTGTGAGAGGAGAATGAGTCTCTAATAATCCTAAACCTATGGTCTGTGAGGAGAGAATGAGTCTCTATAATCCCTAAACCTATGGTCTGTGAGAGGAGAATGAGT
>NC_034179.2:1697655-1705155 GCF_002021735.2 Oncorhynchus kisutch
GTGCCCGCAGTATGAGAGAGGCTGTCTGGTGCCTGCAGTATGAGAGAGGCTGTCTGGTCCCTACAGTATGAGAGAGGCTGTCTGGTGCCTGCAGTATGAGAGAGGCTGTCTGGTCCCTGCAGTATGAGAGAGGCTGTCTGGTGCCTGCAGTATGAGAGAGGCTTTCTGGTCCCTGCAATATGAGAGAGGCTGTCTGGTCCCTGCAGTATGAGAGAGAATATCTGGTGCCTGCAGTATGAGAGAGGCTGTCTGGTGCCTGCAGTATGATAGAAGCTGAAGTGATGATGCTTTGATCCCGAACGTGTCAGTGGGGTGTTGGGTCTCAATCCTCTTCCCTTCGCAGTGCATTACTTTTAAACAGAGCATATAGGTGCCATTGAGATACATCCTGACAGTCAATAACTCATCCTTTGGACAGAAACCAAAAACGTTCCCTTCCTTTAGGTGTCATGACAACAACAGTCCATAACACAGTGGCAGAAGAGGTATGTGGGTTTTACTAGTTCGGTTTGACCTTGTGATATTTAAAAATGTCAGACAGATTAATGATCCATGTCCGATGGTGCAAAATGATGTTCCTCTCAGCATTATGTAAACACACAAGCAATTACCAGAGATAATGGACTATTACATGACCAAAGATAATGTGAACTATTACATGACCGGAGATAATGGACATCACCCCATTCCAGGGATAACGCACACTATTACCAGAGATCATGTATAATATTACATTACCAGAGAAAATGTACACTATTACATGACCAAAGATAATGTGCAATATTACATGACCAGAGATAATGTGCACTATTACAACCCTAGGGATATTGTACACTTTTACAGGACCAGGGATATTGCACATTATTACAGTCCCAGGGATAATGTACACTATTACAGGACCAGAGATAATATACACCATTAGTCCCAGAGATAATGCACACTTTTACAGGATCAGAGATACTGTACACTATTACATGACCAGAGATAATGTACTTTACCCCATCCCCAGGGATAACGCACACTATTACCAGAGATAATGTATAATATTACATTACCTGAGAAAATGTACACTATTGTATGATCATTGATAATACACACCATTACAGCCCCAGGGATAATGCACAATACTACATAACTAGAGATAATGTATACTATTATACGAGTAGAGATAATGCACACGAGTATATCCCCAGGGATAATGAACAATACTTCATAACCGGAGATAATGTATACTATTACATGACCAGAGATAATGTAGCCTGGTACATGACCAGAGATAATGTACAATTTTACCAAGTCAGATATAATGTTTACTATAACAGGACCAGAGATAATTTACACGATTATAAGACCAGAGATAATGCACACTATTACAGGGTCAGATATAATGTGCACAATTACAGGGTCAGAGATCATGTACACGATTACAGAACCAGAGATCATGTACACTATTACATGACTATTGAGCTTCTCAGCCAGTTTCGCCTCCAATCTCCCCCATCTTGGCTGTGTCCAAAATGTCACCCTATTCTCTATGGGCCCTGATCAAAAGTACACTGCAAACATTGTAAATGTCATCTCGATGTTATTAATATTTTATTAAGATAATTAAGAAATACAATAAAAAGTGAGTTTACTGGTTTTAAGTTGATTTAGTTCACCCAGGTATGTTAAAGTCAGCTTAATTATGTGTCAGGTGCAGTAAGATAGTTTGTCTTGGTAAGACATCTTATTAAATTCAAATAACTTGACTCCTCACTCGTATCAAGCGTTTTGTTTTGTTAAAATAAGCAAAATTATCTGTAAGTGCAGTAAGACCACTTGGCTTGTCAATGAGTTCTAATGGTAAGAAATACCTAGGAAAGAAACATTTTCTGCAGTGTAGTGCACTATGTAGGGAATAGGGTGCCATAGAGCTCTGGTCTAACTAGTGCACTATATAGGGAATAGGGTGCTATAGGGCTCTGGTCTAACTAGTGCACTATGTAGGGAATAGGGTTCCGTAGGGCTCTGGTCTAACTAGTGCACTATGTAGGGAATAGGGAGCCATAGGGCTCTGGTCTAACTAGTGCACTATGTAGGGAATAGGGTTCCGTAGGGCTCTGGTCTAACTAGTGCACTATGTAGGGAATAGGGTGCCGTAGGGCTCTGGTCTAACTAGTGCACTATATAAGGAATAGAGTGCCGTAGGGCTCTGGTCTAACTAGTGCACTATGTAGGGAATAGGGTGCCATAGGGCTCTGGCCTAACTAGTGCACTATGTAGGGAATAGGGTGCCATAGGGCTCTGGCCTAACTAGTGCACTATGTAGGGAATAGGGTGATTCTTTGATCCACCTCTATGCAGACGACACCATTCTGTATACTTCTGGCCCTTCTTTGGACACTGTGTTAACTAACCTCCAGATGAGCTTCAATGCCATACAACTCTCCTTCCATGGCCTCCAACTGCTCTTAAATACAAGTAAAACTAAATGCATGCTCTTCAACCGATCGCTGCCCGCACCTGCCCGCCCGTCAAAATAACTACTCTGGACGGCTCTGACTTAGAATACGTGGACAACTACAAATACGTAGGTGTCTGGCTAGACTGTAAACTCTCCTTCCAGACCCATATCAAACATCTCCAATCCAAAGTTAAATCTAGAATTGGCTTCCTATTTCGCAACAAAGCATCCTTCACTCATGCTGCCAAACATACCCTAGTAAAACTGACCATCCTACCATTCCTCGACTTCGGCGATGTCATTTACCAAATAGCCTCCAATACCCTACTCAACAAATTGGATGCAGTCTATCACAGTGCCATCCGTTTTGTCACCAAAGCCCCATATACTATCCACCATTGCGACCTGTACGCTCTCGTTGGCTGGCCCTCGCTTCATACTCGTTGCCAAATCCACTGGCTCCATGTCATCTACAATACCCTGCTAGGAAAAGTCCCCCCTTATCTCAGCTCGCTGGTCACCGTAGCAGCACCCACCTGTAGCTCGCGCTCCAGCAGGTATATCTCTCTGGTCACCCCCAAAACCAATTCTTTCTTTGGCCTCTCCTTCCAGTTCTCTGCTGCCAATGACTGGTACGAACTACAAAAATCTCTGAAACTGGAAACACTTATCTCCACACTAACTTTAAGCACCAGCTGTCAGAGCAGTTCACAGATTACTGCACCTGTACATAGCCCACCTATAATTTAGCCCAAACAACTACCTGCAAATCTACCATTCCAGTGTTTTACTTGCTATATTGTATTTACTTTGCCACCATGGCCTTTTTTTGCCTTTACCTCCCTTCTCACCTCATTTACTCACATTGTATATAGACTTGTTTATACTGTATTATTGACTGTATGTTTGTTTTACTCCATGTGTAACTCTGTGTCGTTGTATCTGTCGAACTGCTTTGCTTTATCTTGGCCAGGTCGCAATTGTAAATGAGAACTTGTTCTCAACTTGCCTGCCTGGTTAAATAAAGGTGAAATAAAATAAATATCCCAATCCACGTGATCGAAGCAGTCTTGAAGCATGGAATCAGATTGGTCGGACCAGCGTTGAACAGACCTGAGTTATTGACTGTATGTTTGTTTACTCCATGTGTAACTCTGTGTTGTTGTTTGTGTCGCACTGCTATGCTTTATCTTGACCAAGTTGTAAATGAGAACTTGTTCTCAACTTGCCTACCTGGTTAAATTAATGTGAAATAAAAATGTAATCAAAATAAATAAAATAAATTTGGGTATTAGAGATCACGTCAAGCAAAACCTGTATTTGTGTTGTTAGTAAAGATGGACTAATGACATTGATCTTCCTCATCTCTCTGTACTGTCGCTCTTCCTCCCTACTGTCTCCCTCTGCATCCTCTTTTCTCCTGCCTTCCCATATATTCCCATCTCTCCTGTCTCCATCTCTCCTGTCTCCATCTCTCCTGTCTCCGTCTCTCCTGTCTCCATCTCTCCTGTCTCCGTCTCTCCTGTCTCCATCTCTCCTGTCTCCATCTCTCCTGTCTCCATCTCTCCTGTCTCCGTCTCTCCTGTCTCCGTCTCTCCTGTCTCCATCTCTCCTGTCTCCGTCTCTCCTGTCTCCGTCTCTCCTGTCTCCGTCTCTCCTGTCTCCGTCTCTCCTGTCTCCATCTCTCCTGTCTCCATCTCTCCTGTCTCCATCTCTCCTGTCTCCGTCTCTCCTGTCTCCGTCTCTCCTGTCTCCGTCTCTCCTGTCTCCATCTCTCCTGTCTCCGTCACTCCTGTCTCCGTCTCTCCTGTCTCCATCTCTCCTGTCTCCGTCTCTCCTGTCTCCGTCTCTCCTGTCTCCGTCTCTGCTGTCTCCATCTCTCCTGTCTCCATCTCTCCTGTCTCCATCTCTCCTGTCTCCATCTCTCCTGTCTCCGTCTCTCCTGTCTCCGTGTCTGCTGTCTCCATCTCTCCTGTCTCCATCTCTCCTGTCTCCATCTCTCCTGTCTCCGTCTCTCCTGTCTCCATCTCTCCTGTCTCCATCTCTCCTGTCTCCATCTCTCCTGTCTCCATCTCTCCTGCCTTCCCGTATATTCCCATCTCTTCTCCCAACCCATCACTCTCCATCTCTCTTCTCTTTTCCATCTCCTCTCTATCCTGCCTCCACATCTCCCCTCGCTATCTTGTATTTTTCTCCACCTCTCTCCATCTGTTCCCTCTCCTCCACCTCTCTCCATCTGTTTCCTCTCCTCCACCTCTCCTCCACCCTTCTCCATCTCTCTCCATCTGTTCCCTCTCCTCCATCTCTCCTCCACCTCTCCTCCACCTATCTTATCTCTCTCCATCTGTTCCTTCTCCTCCACCTCTCCTCCATCTCTCTCCATATGTTCCCTCTCCTCCACCTCTCCTCCACCTCTCTCCATCTGTTCCCTCTCCTCCACCTCTCCTCCACCTCTCTCCATCTGTTTCCTCTCCTCCACCTCTCCTCCACCTCTTTCCACCTGTTCCCTCTCCTCCACCTCTCTCCATCTCTTCCCTCTCCTCCACCTCTCTCCATCTGTTCCCTCTCCTCCACCTCTCCTCCACCTTTCTCCATCTGTTCCCTCTCCTCCACCTCTCCTCCACCTCTCTCCATCTGTTCCCTCTCCTCCACCTCTCCTCCACCTCTCTCCATCTGTTCCCTTTCTACCTTTCTCAAAAACAAATCTAATTTTGATAAACTCCCATATCTACTGGGTGAAATACCACAGTGTTCCATCACAGCAGCAAGATTTGTGACCTGTTGCCACAAGAAAAGGGCAACCAGTGAAGAACAAACACCTTTTCAAATACAACCCATATTTATGTTTATTTATTTTCCCTTCTGTACTATTTGCACATCATTACAACACTGCATATAGACATAACATGACATTTGAAATGTCTTTATTTTTTGGGAACTTTTGTGAGTGTAATGTTCACTATCATACAGGGGGTTAATTCAGGAAGATGAGGGAGGAATGGAGAGAGATATTTACGTTAATTGGGATGAATCTTGTCCTGGAGGCAGATCTGAGCTGTTTCCGCTAGATGGACCAACCGCAAGTCATGATTGGCTATAGTATATTATACGAAAAACATGAAAACCAAACCATTGCTTGTTGGTCTCATTTTAAGGTTAGGTTTAAAATCTGATTTGAAGATTTTGGGCCTTGGCCAGCTACTGACCACATGTTCAATGGATTCAATTGAGAGTCAGGGCATGTTCTGTGGCAGACAGAGGACATCATCTCCATAGAAATAGAATCTCATTGTAGTTCTCTGATAACCTCATCATGCTCTCTCCTCTTTCCACTTAAACAGAGAGGAACACTGTAGCAATCAAAATGCAAAGATCTTTTCTCCTTGGAATTAGAATGCATCTTCTTACTTTAAAACAGGAGCTTTTTGAGGAGAGTGGAATCAATAACTCACTGAATCTTTACAGATGCCTTAATGTGATCATTCTGTTGTCGCAGGAATGTTCCTGAACAACAGGAAATGCTACACTGTAGTGTATTCAAGGTGTATGTTTCACTTTAAATGCCTGTGTGTGTGTGTGTGTGTGTGTGTGTGTGTGTGTGTGTGTGTGTGTGTGTGTGTGTGTGTGTGTGTGTGTGTGTGTGTGTGTGTGTGTGTGTGTGTGTGTGTGTGTGTGTGTGTGTGTGTATGTGAGTAGCGACATGTCAAATACTAGCAACCCAGCTCTGCTATCTACAGCCCCAGTAGTCTACCAGCTCTGCTATCTACAGCCCAGTAGTCTACCAGCTCTGCTATCTACAGCCCAGTAGTCTACCAGCTCTGCTATCTACAGCCCCAGTAGTCTACCAGCTCTGCTATCTACAGCCCCAATAGTCTACCAGCTCTGCTATCTACAGCCCCAGTAGTCTACCAGCTCTGCTATCTACAGCCCAGTAGTCTACCAGCTCTGCTATCTACAGCCCAGTAGTCTACCAGCTCTGCTATCTACAGCCCCAATAGTCTCCCAGCTCTGCTATCTACAGCCCAAATAGTCTACCAGCTCTGCTCTCTACAGCCCAGTAGTCTACCAGCTCTGCTATCTACAGCCCAGTAGTCTACCAGCTCTGCTATCTACAGCTCAGTAGTCTACCAGCTCTGCTATCTACAGCCCAGTAGTCTACCAGCTCTGCTATCGACAGCCCCAATAGTCTACCAGCTCTGCTATCTACAGCCCAGTAGTCTACCAGCTCTGCTATCGACAGCCCAGTAGTCTACCAGCTCTGCTATCTACAGCCCAGTAGTCTACCAGCTCTGCTATCTACAGCCCAGTAGTCTACCAGCTCTGCTATCTACAGCCCAATAGTCTACCAGCTCTGCTATCTACAGCCCCAGTAGTCTACCAGCTCTGCTATCATTTCCCTGTATTTAGCTCCATCCATCATTCCTTCAATTTTGACCAGTTTCCCAGTCCCTGACAATGAAAAACATCCTCTATCTCGGGGTGATGAGAGGTGTTGGGTTTGCTTCAGACATAGTGTTTTCCGTGAAGGACAAAAAGCTACATTTTCGTCTCATCTGACCAGAGTACTTTCTTCCATATATTTGGGGAGTCTCCCACATGTATTTTGGCAATCACCAAATGTGTTTGCTTATTTTTTTATTTAAGCAATGGTTTTTTTCTGGCCACTCTTCCATAAAGCCCAGCTCTGGAGTGTATGGCTTAAAGTGGTCCTATGGACAGATACTCCAATCTCTGCTGTGGAGCTTTGCAGCTCCTTCAGGGTTATCTTTGGTCTCTTTGTTGCCTCTCTGATTAATGCCCTCCTTGCCTGGTCCGTGAGTTTTGGTGGGCGGCCCTCTCTTGGCAGGTTTGTTGTGGTGCCATATTCTTAAAAAAATATATATATGAATCTAATGGTGCTCCATGGGATGTTCAATGTTTCTGATATTTTTTTATAATCCAACCCTGATCTGTACTTCTCCCCCACTTTGTCCCTGACCTGTTTGGTCTTCATGGTGACACCTGCTTGGTGGTGCCCCTTACGTAGTGGTGTTGCAGACTCTGGAGCCTTTCAG